>NW_019730112.1:141798-397153 GCF_002891405.2 Cryptotermes secundus
GCTTGACCGTGTCTCACGGTGTTGTCGCTTGCAGATTTACTTATACTTCTTCAACCCTGAAGATGGGGGCGATACGTTCCTCCGAAACGTCGGTTAACACCACATATACACGGTGCCAAATCCCAGAAGACTGCTTTCTTCACCTCATAAGTAAGTTTATCAAACTGGAAACAGCTTCTATAAAAACATGAGGTAGTAAGGTTGAGGCACTATGCTAAAAGCCGGAAGGCCGTGGGTTCGAGTCCAGATGAGGTAGAATTTTTCAAGTGACATAATCCTTCCAGCCGCACTATGGCCCTGGGGTCGACTCAGCCTCTAACAGAAATGAGTATCAGGAATATTCCTGGGAGGCAAAGGGCGGTCGGTACAATCTCACCGCCATCTGTGAGCCGATTGCCTAGAAAATATGGGAGCCTCGACGTCTCACAACGCCACGGGCCTTCACGGACGCCGAAACGTCGGTGACTATACGTCATATTCTAGACCAGAGCACTCTTCATAATCATCGCTGTGAGACTGACTGAATTCATGGAGCCGAATCCTTCTTGAGAAGCTACTAGTTGCTCACCAACTCAAAATATTCAGAAATTTTATTAAACGCGAGGGTTCATCGATATTTTCACAAGAACGCGCCCCGGATCCCTTACACACTGAGCCAGATGAATCCAGTCCACAGACCCCAACCTATTACTTTACACTCTATTTTAATATGACTTTCACATCTACTTTTGGGTCTTCCTAGTGTTCTTTTTCCTTCTGGGTTTCCGCAAACAGCTTTGTATACAATTCTCTCCCATCCGCGCTACACTCCTTGTGCATCTCATCCTCACTCATTCCATCATTTTAACAATGTTTGGCGAGAACGGTAAATTAAGCTTCCGGGCACTCAAGAGATCAAAATTAAGCGGAAACTGTGACTGAGGGTCCACGAAGAAGGAGAACCCGAATTTGGAGCCCCATACAGTGTTAATATATATGAAGCTCAGCGCGCGGTCTAAGGCATGAGCTGTCTTCGCCCGCTCGGACACTGTGATCGTGGGTTCGAATCCCACTCAGGACATGGATGTCTGTGTATGCGTTTATTCTGCTTTTGTGTTGTCCTGTGTTTAGGTAGAGGTCTTGTGACGGGCTGATCTTCAGTCTAAGGAGTCCTACCGTCTGTGAAAAATGATTACGGAAGTGAATAAGAGGCAACGGCCCTGAATGAACCATTGAAGAAGAAAAAATATACGGAGCTCAGAGGTTTCGGCATGGTGGTTCAGAGAAAGTTCCAGCCCATGAAATGAATCGGTTTCCAGGATCTGACGTATTTCAGGAGGAACAACGAAGATGTTTAAGCTACATTATGTTACAATTAATAACTGAGTAGTTAGGTCGAATTCAGAGGGTCATACATATATAACAAGAAACCTATCCCTGATATCAAGCACCATCTGTTTATTTCGTAACCCCAATTAATGACTCCTTAATCATGAGAGGGAAGCCGCAGCGGCGGAGACTGAACTCACTTTGCTAAGGTTGCGAGCGAAATAAAGAAATCAAATGGCAAATAATTCAGAACACGCAAACATCCCAAGTGACGAGCAATTACATGCTACATTAAAGTATCGCTTGACTGTACGGATAATTACGAGTGTGTTAACGAACGAATGTTTACGCCTGAGGCACGCGGTAGCGTAGTTGGTTGAGGCACTATACTAAAAGCCGGAAGGTCGGGAGTTCGATTCCCGATTAAATCACTGCATTTTTTAGCTGACCTAATTCTTCCAGCCGCATTACGGCTCTGAGGTCGACTCAGCCTGTAACAGAAATGAGTATCAGGATTATTCCTGCCTATTGTCTAGAAAGCGTGGGAGCCTCGACGTCTCACAACCCTATGGGCCTCCACGGACGGTTACAGGCATAGCTATCTTTTTACCTTCATAATTCCTTTCCCTCCGATGAATCCGTGGACAGCTGTCGTAGCTGTGGAACACGTACTCGTAATGTCGTGCTGGATTTGCAGTTTCGCGCCACGAAATGTTACAGCAGGCCGCGAAACAGTAACATTACCTGCATTTAGGCATGTAATGCAGGTACTTGGAACTATCGATATGTATCGATCTGTAATCTGTCGTTAACTGAATGATAAACGTCGCAGTATCACGTGATGCTCCAACAGTATGGACAGCATGTAAACAAACTCTCTATATCTCGTGAATGTGAGGAAACATCCTGTATTACTCAAGTGTCACGTTTATCGAAATGTCTGATGGGTAACGCTACACCTGTACAACAAGCAAATTAAGACAGGTGAACCTAAAAAGCTTCCTCTACTTAATAAAGTAGCACGCTTTGAAGGAGATGGGGGGAGTGAAGGTAAAGCCCCACGAGTTCTCAACTCCGTCCACCTGACACCGTACATACACCTGATCGAAGACTTAAGCCAAGTACAATTTTTATTAAATGGGGGTGGGGGAGCACGCGGTAGTGTAATTGGTTGAGGCACTATGCTAGAAGCCGGAGGGTGAGGTGTTCGAGTCCCGATGAGGTGGATTTTTTTAACTGACCTAAGCCTTCCAGCCGCATTATGGCCCTGGGGTCGACTCAGCCTCTAACAGAAATGAGTACCATGGATATTCTTTGGGGTAAAGAGCGGCCGGCGCGTAAGGCTGACAATTTCACCGCCGTCTGTGAGCAGATTGTCTAAAAAATGTGGAAGCCTCGATGTCTCACAATTCTATGGGCCTCCAAGGCCTATTACAGGAATACCTATGAAATATTGTTCATTAAGGGATGAACAGGCACTGAAGGCGTTTGAGTAAAGGGTGCCGAAGAAAATATTTGAAGCAATAAGGGGATGAACAGAACATCTTAATGAAGAGGATGGGATGAGCAGGGCATGTTGCATGCATGGGAAAGAAAAATTCCTAAAAAAAATTGTAGGAAAACCTGAAGAGACCAGTAGGAAGATCTAGGAGTAGATGAGAGGATATTAAAATGGATCATAAAGATGTAGGATTGGAAAGCGTATACCGGATCTCTCTCTCTTAGTGTAGGGGCAAGTGATGGGCTGTTGTGAACAAGGTAAATGAACCCTCTGGTTTCAATAAAATGCTGGGAATTTTTTTCAGTAGCTGAGCGACCAACTGACTCTTAAGGACTCAGGTGTTTCAACTTAATTAGCTGCTTACTGAAATATTCTCGTGTATTTTCCCGTCATCTGTAGGAATTTTATGAAACCCCTGAGTAAAGTAGAGCATTTCATGCTAATAACACAAAGAAACAAATCGCCTGTCATGTCACCTGCAGGTTGCAAGCCGTAATGCTGTATCGTAAATATGCCATCCCTGCAAGATATGAGAGTAGCTAACACACAAAATTAATTTCTAGAAAAAGACTGGAGCTACAAACGCAAATTTACATCAAAAAAAGAAAACAATTCTGTAAATTGGTAACCGTGATATCAGTCTGGGTGGCCTCAGCTTCGCGAAATGTATCTCAGGGTCCCACCTGCGATTGTCAACTGTTAATTGTCCATTGTGACCAACTGCAACTAACACAGCCAATGACTACAGAGCCATCTACACGAAATATGATATTTTAATATATTCGTAACGGTTAAAGATAAAACGTAATATTGTCCCTGTGTTTAATTAACCTACAAGTAATGAAGACTCCACTTGGACAGGAGATAAAGCTGCAAAGCTTCAAGCTCCAACACCTCTACCCCGAGGAAACCAAAGGGTCCAAGGTAAATATTAAATACGAGGCGCGTGTACTGGGATTCATAACCCGACTCATCTGTCGCCCAGCTTGTATCCAGTCGCTGTACCGACCAAGCTACCGTAAAAGAAATTAGCCCGATGAGGTCATTGGATTTTTCAATTTACCTAAACCTTCCAGCCGCACTATGGCCCTGGGGTCGACTCAGCCTCTAACAGAAATGATTACCAGGAATCTTCCTGAGTGGTAAAGGGCGTCCGGCGCGTAAGGCTGAGATCCTCACCGCCATCTGTGAGCCAATTGTCTAGAAAATATGGGAGCCTCGACGTCTCACAACCCTATGGGCCTCCACGGCCTGTTGCAGGGATAGCTTAACGAAAAAGACTGTCGTATAGTGTAGTATGGTAGATAAGTTTCGGAAGAATGTGATGCTTCTATTTTCAGGGTATTCTTCTAATCTGCAGAAGAGGGTAAGTAAGTACGTACCAGAACACAGGGCGGCACATCCCCAGGCGACAGAGCCCTGAGAATCCTAGATCTCGCATTTATTGACGTGAGAACTGCGTGTAGCGTCGAGTGTGAGCGGTAAGGCGGCGCGCGGCCTCCCGACGACCGGCAGCGCGCGGCTATCTCAACCGAGAGTGGATATGAATACGCACGGTAATATCTTACCACATCCTCTCAGTAATCCACGTCAGAATACTATCATACCCCTCCAAGTACACCATAAATATATACCGCTAATTATTCTAACCCTACAAATATTTTACCTTTAAAGAAATCCTTTTTAAGAATGTTTAACTACAAAACACAGTGGTTAAGATACGTATCGTCTGTACTAACGTTTCATAACCCTGTGTTTCGGCAATATAGTGTGCCTGTTCCGTGTCATTCTCGAAATTAATATCGATTAATTCCCTGGAGAGCTTAATCGGCTGGTCTGCATAAGAGGTTGTGTTTCCTGTGAGGTACGAACCGGATTCTTATATAGGCCTATTAGTTCTTCTTGGCTTCTCATTATTTTAAGCAACTGCTGGGGTGATTCCCATGTTCCAAATTGCCAATGCATGTTTCTCAAGCAATCCTCCCGAATAAACGCCACCAACTTATCTTTCAGAATTGTCAAATTCATCACTAATCATCAAAATCCGGCGGCCTCTGTCTCAAGCCATTACTTCTAACCATTCTAATGTCTGCATTTTCACACTGTCCTTATTAGGACGAGCGGGCGAAGTCTGGGAAACTTAAAAAAAAAAGTTTCCACTTGACTTCCCGAATAAAGCCCCTTTCACCCGCGCCATGACTTCACCTTTTCACTTAACTCTTCCATATTTATCTACTTCTCCCGCCTTCGCTTCCATGTACGTGGATCGCACTCCAAACATTATTCGCATGTTCTGATTGGCAGACCAGTCGTCTGTTTTTGTTTCGAAGTCTGGTACCAGAAACTCCAGATGATATAAACCAGTCGCTTAAATAAGATTGCAAAAATATCGTAGAGCAACAAATGTTAATATAAAAGATCATCAACTCTGTTCAGTGGTTGATAAATATTTTTCTACTTTTAATCTTTATCATTTATCACTCACCCTGGACGAGTTTGATGATCTTTTATATTATTGCTAGTGTGACGGTCCAGGATGAACCAAATACAATTTAGCAAATATTACCTTCTTATATACAGATACAAATCCCATGAATACAAGCGGATTCTAAAGCGTTCTGACCTGACGGTGTAGAACTCTATGCAGCGTCCGGTATTCTAAAGAAGACGACGTTTCGGAAACTGGATCTGTTTCCGTACCCAGGTGAGTGAGACACCTACTCTGTTGGGTCCGTTAAAGAGAGTTATCCTAATCACTGCACGAATGGGAGTGGTTGGGGGTAACTCTTTCTAACAGACCCAACAGAGAGTTACAAAGGAGACAAAGTACGCGGAAATAAAAAAGAAATAAAGATCGTAAAAAGAAGGATAATGAAAAAAAAAAAAAAAACAATTAAGAGATAGTATTTACTCGTATATACATATCGGCCCAGTAACATACGCGATACGAAACCAGGACAAATTATAAAATAACTTTATTCGCAATTTCTGCTTGACAAAAAAATAAAAACAGAATGGCGAAGCTATTCGTTTTGGTCCCAGGATTGAACAGTTACGGAAGTTGTATTGACGACTGCAGCTCCACAGCACACACCTCCTCCTATTCTTCGGAACTTTTTTACACGTTTATTATACATACTCTACAGAATCTGCAATAAATGTATATGTTCAATAAGTACTCGCTCGTGAATGAGTTATGCCCAGTGGCGTGACTCATATAATTTATTTTTGTTCACTTTGTATAATTTTAATGCTTGTATTGGGGTTTTACTTAGGTATGTCTGGTATAGTTAGGACGGTGTATCTTTTCAGTCTATGTGTAGTTTCGCTGTTATCTGGCAGGTTCACTGCTAGTGCATTTGTGTGGTTTTCTGATTTTCTTAAGTATTAGGTGTTCCACTCTTTTATTTCACTGAGCACTGTGGATCCTGTGGTTCTTTAGGTACCAGGGTGCGTTCTTCTCTGAACTTATGTTTCCAACTGTTGAAGGATTACAGGACTCCATATTAGAGGTAGGTTAGTTACCGACTGTCAGTATGTAGACTCAGCGTCGGCTGGTGAGTTTATGACGAATTGGAAAGGACTTGGAAGGACACGGTCCAGGTGTTATTCCAGCCGCACTCTGGCCCTGGGGTCGACTCAGCCTCTAACAGAAATGAGTACCAGGAATATTCTTGGGGGTAAAGGGCGGCCGGCGCGTAGGGCTGATAACCTTACCGCTATCTATGAGCCGACTGTCTGGAAAATGTGGGAACCTCGACTTCTCACAGCCCTATGGGCCTTCACGGCCTGTCACAGGGAAAGCTTTACCATTTTTACCCCCAAACATTTCTCTCGAGGGAGTGGCTGAAGTTACATACACCTCACTCAGGGCAGTGTCCCCGACGAGCCCCTATGTGAACACCCCACGAATAAAAGTCCAGAGCGTTACTTGTGTCCAGTTCCAATATTGTTAAGATTTAAGGGTGACTACAGACGGGGTATGGATTGGTGAATGCATTTCTTGTCCACTTATACACATGATTCGGATCTACAAGCAATTACAGCGCCACCGCTAATCTGCACAATTCAGAAATCACTACACGCTAAGCCTTCTCCAGCCTGCAGTGTCTTCAACAGCGGTTCCCGAGCAACGGCATCTAAGAGTGGAGATTTTTCAACTTCCTACGCTCAGGCCGTTCCTGTCCGGCGAATATCCAACAAATGAACTCTCTCAATTACATTAAGCCGGCCTGAGGTCCTCGTTATATAGCATCAAAGCGGACCTGACAGAAAACACCGCCCCAACAGTTCTTCTACTGCTGTTATGAGCGGTTGCCTGCCGATAACCCGTACATTGTTGATTGTTTACCGGCCCTTACAAAGCAACGCATGCTTTCTCTCGCGTTCGTTGCTTAGAAACGGTACTACACGCTACAATATTATTATTTTACACATTACACACCCCAAAAGGCTCGGAGCTGAAAGGACAGAGACACTGCTGCATGTTACAACATAAAAGACAAGTCGCTGTATCAAAGTAAAACCAATAAAAGGCAAGGGACATTTTAGTCAGACTGGACAAACTCACAACCAAACTTCTTTAGGATCCACTTTAATATTATTCCCGTCTAGGTCTCCCAAAGGATCTCTTTCCTCCAAATTTTATGACTACACTTATGTATACATCCCCCAAGTGTGCTGAATGTCCTACCCCTCTCATTCTCCCTCATTTGAGCCTCGTAAGAGTATTTTCTGAAGAAGACAAATTATTGCTTATTGTACAATATTCTCCGCCATCCTGTCACTTCCTTCTCCTTAGGTACAGACATACTCGGTAGAATTTAACAGTCCTCTTGTGCTATTACCTTTGCGTTGCTAGATACGAGATTTACTCAAAGCAAGAAATTTGGAACCATGAAACAGTCATTGCCTGGTAACGGCTGAGTAACACTGAAGTAACTGTTAGAAGCGGTGTTTTCTGTGTTGTCCGTGCCGAGATTATGTAAAGAGGACGGGCTGCCATTACGGGACAGCCTTGAGACGGCAGTTAGAAGAGTATGAGGATGGTGTGAGATGGCCGCCAGCCTGCGAGGATGTAAGCCCGTAAGCAAATGAACGTCCGCTGTTGGAAGACGTTGCCAAGCAGTGCAGTGAAGACCGTGAGTGAGAAGACTGAGCTCGTATAGTCTGGTAGAAGTTCATCGATGTTTCGCTGGAGAGTACTACCTCCATCTTCAGGGTCGAATATTGTTCTACAGTTCTCCAGTGCATCTCACATATTATCACAATGATTTATTCTGTTTCTATTTGCGCAACTGACTGCCCGACGCCAAGCACTGTGCATTTACGTAATCAAGAATACACAAATATGCAGATCACTTAACATAAATCAATACAAGTGACAGGAACATTATACAACACTTAAGCATTTAATGCGAAAAAAATTCCATGTCTCGTTTTGATTATGAAGTAATTAATTTTACTAATCCCACCGCCACATCGCCCTTTTAGCTGTATTGCAGCTTGCTATAATCGCTGGGCACAGATGGACGAGAACCTGGGGTCCCGCGATTGAGTCTCCCCACTCCTAGTCACGTGGTTGCACTGAGTATGACACGGGCCTGATGTAAACGAGACATCAATTCAAAGTCTCGTAACGTGATCATCCTTCGCCAGTTAACTAACTCCATACGTGACTTAACTCAGTAATTAACTCATGGTGTGCTTAACGACGTTCGCTATCAGTATATAAGAATATACAGCGTCGAACTGTAGCATAATTGTCAAATAATGAATAGGGAAAAAATATTGTACACTGTAGAGCCGTTATTATGCAACGACCGCGAGATAACCAAATATATCAGAGCCGTTTCTAAGCAACCGCTCGGTAAACGCGTTCCCGCTGCAACGGATACGCATGCAACAAAAGGTACTGTTGGAATCGGTGTTTTCTAATCGTTCGTGCAAAGGGGTTATAAGGACGACAACTGGGGCAACCAGATCAGTTCTGTACGTTATGTTATGAAAAGAGGTAGTTGGAAATGAGCCGCCATTCAAAGAGGACTTGAGTGCGGAAGCTGAACAATTATTAGTGTTAGAAGCCGTTACCAGGGAACAGGTGGTGAAGACAGCAGGCTGGAAAAGACTTAGCGTGTGGAATGGTGATTTGTAAAGTGTGGAGATTATCGATGGCGCTGTAATTAAGTGTAATTACGAGTTATGTGTGTTAAAGTGGTCAATAAACCCAATATCCAGTCCAAAACCCCGTCAATAGGTTCTCACATACACGTGACAATATGGAAAGAAGTGGTCGTGACCTAATTTGAGGTATTACCGAGGGCATTTGCTTCGAATGCCTAAGAAAACCCACTATAATTCAGCAGGGATAACCGGCCTCCCGGCTGAAGTTGGAACCGATGAGCTCCCGAATATACGTCAGAAAATTTACTGCTTCAGTCACACTGTTCGATAGAGAAGCAAAGAAAATGTCTACCCCAAAATGGCGGAAATGTATCCCGAAATCGGGTTTACTGTGTTGTGTTTATCAGTTATTAGTGTTCGGGTCCATTATTATTATTAATTAATTATTACCGTAATATAGCAAAGTTATAAGGTTTGTCCTTCGTCCTATGCGATAAAAAATTGCGGACAGCAAACTGACCATTGTTACAAGGGCTGGGCGAACCGTGCTGCCACCTAATTTTGCATGCAACACTATTCACGGAAGAAATGATTTGCTCATTAAGCGCTACCTAACACGACCTCAACAAATGTTGACGTTACATGTGCAGATTACGTGGCAGATAAAGTATTAATGGTCATCTCTCTATTAGCACTGCTACATACAAGTTTACGAGCCCTAAACATTATGCGGGCACTCAGAAGACTTGCGTTCAGATGTGGACAGTAGTCAGAGTGTTGTAGTGGGGCTATTTTCCGCATGAAAATAAACGGACGCCCCCTATGCTAACTATGAAACAGACATTTCGATAGCAACGCAGTACGTAACAATACATTACGCTACAGGCTAACCCGGCGTAGAATCCAAGGACCTGAGGGAACACCTACCTCACGTTGCTATGATAATGTAGAGTCCGTTTTCCGCAGACAGTTCTGTACAAACTTACCCACACACTTACCCATGGAGTTGCGTCCTTCTTGAGGAGCCGCCAATTGTGCAGCTACTGGAGAACTTTCCAGCATTTTATGTAACCCGAAGGTTCATTACCGTGTTCACAAGAACCCTCCACTGGTCCCTACCATGAGCCAGATCTATCCAATCCATACAATTCCACCCTACCTCTCTAAGATCCATTTTAATATTGTCCACCCGCCTAAGGCTTTGTCTTCCTAGTGGTCTCTTTCCTACTGGCTTTCCCACCAGTATATGTATTATTCTTCACCGCCTCCATATTCGTGTTACATGCCTTGCCCAACTCTTCCTCCTTGACTTCATTTTTTTAATGCTAGTGGGGTGGGACTAAGTCCCTTGTACTGCGGCCACTTCTGGCCTATTGTACCAGCCCCAGATGATATGTGAGGGTGAGTGTGCAGCAATTGGTGGAATGAAGATTGGCAGGGGAAACCGAAGTACTCAGAGAAATCCTGCCCCAGCGCCACTTTGTCCCTCACAAATCCCACTTGACCAGACCCGGGATCGAACCCTGGCCGCCGCGGTGGGAAGCCAGCGACTAACCCCTTGAGCTATGGAGCGGCCCTCCTCCTTGACTTGAGCAGTCCAATTACACTTGGGGAAGAGTGTTAGTTACAATGACCGGATTTTTTTGTTTTGTTTCATGTTTTAGCCCTATAATCGCTTTATTCAATAACACTATTCTAACAAAGATCTTGCTGGATTTGATACCGTGAAAATTTTAATAGATAATTATATCACAGTATAAGGTTTCGCAGCCGGTGATAGGAGAAATCACAGAGCACATGGTTGGGAAGGCCTCGAACATACACAAACACCGTTTATTAGCAAGTCTGTAAAGTAATACGAATGACTGTGAATTATATTTGAATGCTGTATTGGGTTCGTTTCGATTTGCTTTCTGGAGTGCCGGAATTTGGGTCCCAGATCCTACAACCCGATATTCTGAGTAACTTACTGTCGCTGTTCAACAGGGCCCACATATTACAAATTAATATTTCAGTTACCCCTACCGATTACTGGTGATCTAAATGTATTTATATTTCACTCTCATGTTCTGTCACGGTCGTCTCCGATTTCTGTTTATGTTTACTCACGTGATCCTATTTTCTGTCGTTCTGTATTCCTGCAGTCTCCAATCTAATAATGATTTCTCCGTATATATTCCTACACGTCTTCACTATATTATCTCGATTATACCAGCGTCGTTAAATAAACACGTAGCCTAAACCTCTTGTCCAGAATCTAATCCCTTCAATTCTTGCTTTCCGTCTTCCGGGGGCAAATGTCCTGTCATTCAGAATGACGTCAAATGGGAACAATGTATGGAAGAAACAGTACGTCGACTGTTTCATGATCGATTATATTGTTCCATCGATTAATTGCCGAAGAAACTGCAAAATTCACACTAATTTAATCCGATCCGGTTACAAAATATATTTAACAGCAGAAACAACGAAGCTCTGGGAAGAATTAATAGTCAGATTCGGCGCGGACCTCACAGGAAACGGTTAGGTAATCAAATAAAATGAAATAAAAATCAAACAACCAGGGAGGTCGCGGGTTCAAGTCCCGATGAGGTCATTGGATTTTTTTCAGTTGAGCTAATCCTTCCAGCCGCAATAGGCCCTGGGGTTTACTCAGCCTCTAACAAAAATGAGTACCAGGAATTTATAAAAATAATTTTCCTGGGGAGTAAAGCGCGGCGGGCGCGTAAGGCTGACAACCTTACCGCCATCTTTGAGCCGATTGTCTACATAATGTGGGACCCTGAACGTCTCACAGCCCTATGGGCCTTCACGGCCTGGTACAGGGATAGCTTTAATTTTTACTTTTTTACTTTACTCGTAACATTAATATACAAAACTGGACTTCCAACCAAGAAGTTTGTACGCGCATATGCAGAAATATTCTTGTTTCAAGTGGAGTGAGTTTACGTGAAGGTCGGCTGGAAGAAACTGAAAAACCTTAGACACCTACGCTTTACTGCAATACAAAAACAATAAAGCCGCCACCAGAACTAAAATTCAGAAAGGTAACCTACCCCTGCGGCAGACTGTATAGGCCCATAGGGTTGTGAGCCGTCGAGGTTCCCACATTTTCTACACAATCGACTCACAGATGGCTGTGAGGTTGTCAGCCGCGCCGGCCGCCCTTTACCCCCCAGAAGAATTGCTGGTATTCATTTCTTTTAAAGGCTGAGTCGACCCCAGGGTCAAAGTGCGGCTGGAAGAATTGGGTCAACTGAAAAAATCCAATGACCTCATCGGTTTGTAGCATAGAGCCTCAACCAACTATGCTACCGCGGTTAGCAAACCTCAACGAAATCAACTTAACTATTAGAGTCTTTTTTTTTCCTTGGCACTACAGCCCCAGTGGGCCTAGGCCTACCTCCATGAACTTCTCCGTTCACGTCGGTTTTTCTAGATCTTACACATTCGGTAGGACTCCTTGGGCGAGTGATCAGCTCGTCGCAAGGCCTCTACCTGTAGATAAACACAGAAAAACGCACACAAACATCCATGCCCTGAGTGGGATTCGAACCCACGATCCCGGCTTCCGAGCGAGCGAAGACAGTGCATGCCTTAGACCGCTCGGCTACCGTGACCGGCAACTATTAGATTCTATTACACAATAATTTTATAATATATACAGACTAAATTTTGTAAACAGTGGCCAATGTAGATAATATCAGTTATGTGATAAGGAGAGAAGAAGAAGCTGAAGATGTCCAATAGGCCAACACGTGCTACATAATAAAGGAACTGCATATAGTTAGTTCAATTATCTTGACAGAACTTCGCAATGATTGACATTCCTTCAATATGACCTTACTTCAGTCAAACAAGTGTAGGAGCTCCAATTTACACACACGTATATATATATATATATACTGTTTACTAACAGATGTATTTCTGAAAAAAAAACACAACAATTAATTTCAAATTAGTGTAAAAATTTTAACTGACAATTCAATTCTGATTCGACATTGTGTATCCGGTATAGTACCTAGATCATGCTATGTCCGCTGCCTTCCAAATCCTTTTCATTTCATCATTCATCGATCTACTGCGTCATAAAACAATCCACACGGAAAAACACTGTACTACAATTCCTACAAGCATGAGATCAACGCGTAACGACGAGACATGAAGGTTCACGGCCGTACAATTGAAGAGTTCGTGTAGTTTGGTAGGCTATCAACATTTTGAAGGACTCAAATTGCCTCCATCTTCAGAATACAATATCATTTTATGTCCTGAAGATGGAGGCAGAAGGCTCCTTCGAAATAATACTGACTATGAAACTCGCCCAAGAGATGACAACCCTAATGAGTTAACTTACTTCATATTTTTGTATATGGATGGGTTTCTCTACAGACAGCGTTGACAGACTTAAAATTACGTGTCTGTTATTTGTATCGCCGGAGGGTTCAAAAGTACCGTCGCCTGGTCACCAGGCCGCCCAAAGGATTACAGCTAGCGACAATTTCTACTCGGCGTCAAAAATTTAGCCTTCACAAGCTCTGAAAATCGTCATTGGTATCTTGATGAAAACTTTTGTGATACTGAAAGAAATCCCTTTCGAAAATTCGAAGTTTTCAATGTTTCTGAATAAGAAATGCCTTCTCTCTGCATATGTGTAATGTATGTATGTATGAGCTTCGATAGCGCCTGAGCTGCTTGTCCACAACAGACCGGCGAATATTTACATTCCAGATCCGGAAATAAGAGCCCTTCACAAGGATCACCAACATCAAAACTGACAACACATCGAAAATTATTAATAACTTTGATGAAATTTCAGTCATTTATGATGACCATGTCCCTAAAGAATACTAAGAAGTTGTCATCTTCAGGAAAAATATTCGGTACGCACTGAACTACGACTTCACGACTTTCGAACTGTCCGGACTTACATGTTCATCAAATTAAAAGTCATTAAGACTTACATTGCCAATTACGTTACGCCGATGTGTTCTGGTGAATGGAATCTAACTCTTAACAATCCATGGTAAAATACTAATTAGAGTACTAATTTTTCATGATTTGAAAGTTTAACCCTCTAAAGACTTAATTTCTTTAAAAAATTATATATGACTTTAGTCCGTACCTCACAGGAAACACATTACGTCTCCGCTACAGAGCCCAACCGGTTAATGCTGTTTAGGGAAACAGTCGCAGTTTATTGTGAGAACCATACGGAACACACAAATACACTGTGTGGGCAGAATGGAGACTTTATGTATGAGAATTCAGTCCGTACCTCACAGGAAACACATTACGTCTCCGGTACAGAGACCAACCGGTTAATGCTGTTTGGGGAAACAGACGCAGTTTATTGTGAGAACCATACGGAACACATAAATAAATTCCCTTGGCACAATGTAGTATTCGTATGTTAATAAAGCAGGTGGTATTGTATAGTAACGGGCTTCGAACTGTTAAATGGTTAAGATCTGTCTTAAACCTTGTGTAAGTTAATGAATTAGATTCGCTTAGCAATTGCATCCGTTGGGAGCATTAACTGATTGGTCTTCGGAATGGCGAAGTTCCGTGTTTTCTGTGAGGTACGAACAACATTTCAAGCTTCATATTTTACACAGATAATCGCCATTTTGTTAGATCTGTTTCACTCATATCGACCCGTCATTAGATCCCAACGCCAGCGATATCGCATTCAAATGTTTTCTTGTTTCACATCGCAGACACCGACCCGGTAAGCCTATCTGGGGGGGAAATGAAACATGATCTTGCAGTTTCGGCGAACTGGAAATATAAACAGTTACGAAACAGCCGCCATTTCTTCTTATGCCTGATAACTGCAGATACGGAAGATGGTGGAACACGGAGACACGCGCAAGGCGGCCGTCTGTTATTTCAAACCGCATTTTAGGTCAATGAATGTACCAAATTCAGCACAAGTATATAGTAACCGAGCATCCATCATTCATAACTATGACAATTGAACAGCAGAAAGCGTCATTATGCAACACGATTAAAAATTGCATTCCTCAGACCGATTAAAATTACACAAAACAAAAAAAAAAGGATCAACTGTGACAATTATCGACTTTTATTAATTAACTATTTAAGCACTACGCCATAAGGACGTCGGAGGAGTGGATGTATAAATCCAAGTATTCCTCACCTCGGCGCAAGTTGCTGGAGTGTTCAGTTTCACGCACCGGCCGCTTTAACTCCGGAGAAAGAGGCTCCCCGTACCATTTCATAGGAGGCTAGGTAGGTCTCGGAACCAATGTGGACGAGGTGGAGAGGAGAAAAATTTTGCCCCTACCGGGACTCGAACTCCCACACCTCGGCCGTTCAGCCCGTAACCAGTCATTACACCGACTCCGCTTTCCCCTGCTTCCAGTTATTATTATTTCCAGTCAATTTATATAAATTTGACTGGTCCTATTTCTTGTTTGTAGTTTTTTTTTTTTTGCTCGTGCTGAATTTGTTATCGTCCGTTGGTCCGATAGCCAGAACGCAAATAAATAAAGAACTGAACTGCTCCTTCCTCTCTTTATTCGTTCAGGCCGTTCGAGACCTGTTACGGACATCTCGAAACGGGCCTTCCATCGTTTATATATTCTTCCAAAAGTTCGTTTTCCTGAAACACTGTATCGCACCGCTATGCTCTGTTCAGAATTGACAGGTTGTTTTGAAAGATGTTCTGTCAGATACGGCAACAAGTTTCCCCTGACGGAAACTCTGATGCCTTAAAATTTTTCCTTCTTGCTTCATAATTTAAGAATACTCCACCCTTTCGGAATCGCGTCAGAGCGCATCCTGTTAACGTATTATTTCCAATTTATTTCGCACTGTTGTATAAATTCTGTTGTTTGTAGAATTTGTAGTTCTGTATTAATTTCTTCACTGCCTTTTACTCTCCTCGTGAGAAATATTTCTGGTGGTATAATTTTCTTCCATCCTTTACCTTTATTGTCCGTATTATTATTATTATTATTATTATTATTATTATTATTATTATTATTAATCCCACGTCCGTGAGCAGCAGGCCGTGAAGGCGCACAGGCAGAGAGAGGCACCACACAAAACCTCGGGTCCACGGCCGGTCGCTTCAACCCTCCGCCGACAGACCCACCGGGCACCGGTCTGCTGCATGTTAACATTACCGTCCCAACCGCTCCTCTTCCAAGCGGAATTCTCCTGCAACATTTCCGCACCAAAACTCTCTGCAGCCGATCACAGCGGCCGCGCGGCCTAAGGCACGAACTGTCTTCGCTCGCTCGAACGCAGGGATCGTGGGTTCGAATCTCAGTCAAGGCACGGATGTCTGTGTGCGCTTATTCTGTGTTTATGTTTTCCTGTGTGTAGGTAGCGGCGTTGCGACGGGCTGATCCTCCATCCAAGGAGTCCTACAGACTGTGTATAGGATTAAGAAACTGAAAAACCGGTCAAGACCCGACAAAAGGGCTGTAGAGCCATACACAGATATTAACACTACATTGCCCGTATAAACCGCGAGTTTCTCTTTATTCAACGCCCATTAAGACTTCATTGCTGCAAATATTTTCATGAGAACATTACCTTTTAAATATGCGTATTCTACGTGCTTTTTCAAAGCAAGAGATTCAGTTTCACAGACATACAAAACCGTTAAACTTATTCTTCTGCGAGTGCGAAATCATGTCAGAAGAATCAGACAATTCTCCCTCCAGGTCAGGGCGCCCCATAAGACGTAACTTCATCCCACGTCACGGCTGGACAGATCCAAAGAACTTCCCGTATAAGCAGAAATTCAGACCTTTCAGAAATCGGATGACGATTTCGGTTCTTGAACAGAACAAATAAAATAATTTCCAAAACCAATTCTTCTTATTCCATTACGAACCTCATACTGTTCCCCCCTCAAAAAGAAAACTTCAAACATTCGGATAACATTCATTGCCCAACGGTTACTTACTTAATCCGTTCCTCCTGGGCTATACATATTACGTTGCCGAGGAGTGTTTGTTTTTCAGTTTCGTGATCATTTACAGACGGTAGGACTTCTTGGGCGAGTGATGAGCTCGCCGCAAGGCCTCTACCTAAACACAGAATGAACACATACACATACCAATCATCCATGCCTTGTGTGGGATTCGAACCCACTATCCCAGTGTTCGAGCGGCCGAAGACAGTTCACGCCTTAGACCTCTCTGCTACCGTGATCGGTAGTACCCACATTTAACAATGATAAATCAATGCAACTGGGACAAGTCGCTAAGCTGAGCCACTTCAATCCAATTCGAACCAATGAAAACGAGCCTCTATAACATTTGAATAAAACGTTTTCGAAAGTATATAACACGCTGAGCAGGCAACCTTCCGAAGACATGTCCTGTGTGTTTGATGATATATCAAATATGGCGAATTTGGGGGTTCCACGTCTGTTGAAAATACACTCTAGTAACATTCAAATGACTCCACGTTCTGATGACGTGTTTTCAATTATGCTTAAGCCATTAAACGCCTTTTTCGCTCATATGTATTCCTTAATATTTGTCAGTTTTTCAAGTCCCTTAACTTAAACACAAGAAAGATTATCTACTCAAATTAATTCAAACACCTAATTTGTACCCCCCTGTATGGGTAGTCTAGAGAGATGTTGCGAGGGTCACTACCCTTCAGTCTGGGATGGACATAAAATAAATATAAAGGGAGAAATATGTGAGGTAGGTGAACATTTATTACGAGAAACACTTCTGAGCTTGGGGCTCGTAACAGATTAGATCAGAAAACGTGGATCTGCACAAGAAAATATTGGGGTTCCTGACAGAAACGTCTGAACCAGGAGTGAGTTCAGCTTCTGACGTTGGGAAGATATGAGGGTTGGGGGGAATATTTATCTTGGTAAACAAAAAATTTTGTTCTAAAAAAATCTTTTATGTTTTACGTAACAAGATTTACATCAACACAGTGATCTGTTATTCTTTGTCTCACCATCAAGTTTCTGACAATTGATGTTTCAAATGCCCCCTTCACTGGCATCTGAGGATTCAGCTGCTGGTACAATCAGTCTGCTCCAGACACTCTTCCCCAACTGCCTCAATCAAACCTGCACAAATTCCCTCCGAAGTACGATAAGCAAATGTTAAGTACGAAGAGGAGACAAAATGGTGAAAGGAAAAGCCAAGGTGATGGTTCTTATACCAGTGGAAAGCGACTACATTCTTAAAACGTATGGTAGCTACTAGAATCTTCGTGCTCTGGCGGTCGTGGTCATGAAGAGTTCCATCTTCCGGGATGTTCCACAAGATGGAACTCTTCGAGCAGTAGAAATCCATCAAGGAAAAGTCACACTATTCCGTACCTCACTGGATTAAGCGCAACACAACACGAACGGACACACAGCCCTACAATACAACAGTCAATATGATATACTAAAAGGTAGGTAAAGCTAAGCCTGTAACCATCCGTGGAGGCCCATAGGGTTGTGAGATATCGAGGCTCCCACATTTTCTAGACAACCGGCTCAAAGATGGCGGTGACAGCCTTACACACCGGCCGCTCTTTACCTCCTGGAATATTCCTGGTACTCATTTCTGTTAGAGTCGACCCCAGGGCCATAATGCGGCTGGAAGGATTAGATAAATTGAAAAATCCAATGACTTCATCGGGAATCGAACCCGAGACATTCCTGCTTGTAGCATAGTGCCTCAACCAACTACGCTACCGTGTGCATAATAGTCTACGTAATCGATAGGAGAAACAAAGCAAGTCATCATTTTCTTTTATGTGTTCAACAAAATCCTTTCTTAAGTGGTTCCAGTCAGTTAACAGCGAATCCTCATCAGTCCGGATCGAAATATGAAAAATGATAAATTCTGTTCACATGTGAGTACGCACTTTAAAAAGACACGTGGGATTTAGAAGCAAGAGGACTTTCAGACTGTGTTGAGAGCAGCTGGAGAGACTGAAACCATGGAAGGGAATATCCAAGATTGGCTTCAGCTGGCTGAAGGAGACCCTGGATTTCAGCTTCTGGCGCAGGAAGAAATTGCCGCAGTGATATTTGTATTTATTTTCATCAGCACTATCTAAATTATTACATTTTCAATTTGTTTGTTTTCTAAGTCTCTTTTTTATTTTAGGAATATTTTTTTTACTTTATTAATCCGAATGACTTCCGTCCCCAATTAATCTGGATTAGCGAGTGTTTCCTGCAATCTTGACAATAACAACTTCTTTTAACTGTATCAACTACTATTAGTCTTAATTTCTATATTTCTATAACTATCGCAAGTCCGTTTATGCTACTGTAGTGACAGCCTGTGTACAGACGTAAAGTACAGTAAAACTTGGTTATAGCAACATCGGTTTCTGCGACACCTTGTCTATTGCGTCAAATATTCAATGGTACGAACTAATTCCTCATAAAGCAACTGTTTTTATACCTTGCTTAGTACGACATGCACAAATGCATGAACCTCGTATGTAACGTCATTTTCATTCCCCAATTTCTCTGATATGGACACTGAACGTAATTTAGAAAGTGTGTATTGGGCAAGTAACAGGAAACAGACGAAGATAACTGATTACTGTACTCGTATCTAGGTACAGTAAGGCACAACAATTGATGTAATCTACTGTAATTTGGTGAGTAGGCCTACCTTTAATATACAGTATTAGTGCGGTGTGTATTGTCAGTGAAAAGCGCTGTAATATGTCTTTGATATTACACATTTGGGCAATTCCACGTTAATGTTACGTTAGTCTGTACTTAACTACGTATTTCACTAAAAAATGCAACATTTTAACTCGGTTTTTGGTAGATTTTTACGTGACTAACATAAGGCTACTGTGGAAGTGCCCATTTCGGTTACAACGACATTCGTTTATAACGACACTATTTTTAGGTCCCTTTGATGACGTTATAACCAAGTTCTACTGTACTTCCTTTGTAGTGCTGACTATGTTTTCTGATAATGGCCAACAGTGACCGAAAAATGTTAACGTAAAACTCTCACTTGTTCCTGCTACACTAGTTATACTTCATAGATTTTTGGTTCAGGCAATATCCTACAAGCCGGAAGGTCGTGGGTATGATTCCTGATATGGTCAATGAATTTTTCAATTGACCTAATCCTTCCAGCCGCATTATGGCCCTCGGGTCGACTCAGCCTCTAACAGAAATGAGTACCAGGAATCTTCCTGAGGGGTAAAGGGCTTCCGACGCGTAAGGCTGACAACCTCACCGTCATCTGTGAGACGATTATCTAGAAAATGTGGGAGCCTCGACGTCTCACAAACACTATGGGCCTCCACGGTCTGTTACATGGATAGCTTTTTCACTACAAATTTGTATAATAAGGAAGATGCCTCTTGTGATATTACTAGATTAAACGATAAGAACCAAAATCGCGCACCGGAGAACTCACAGACGCTGGATACTTCTTCCGTAAGGTCACTTACTCGAGGTATGACTTGTACGTGTTCTCGAGAGAGCATGCGTGAATTTCTTGTACTGAAGTTACACAGAATTATGTCCCTTTGCTGTGGGTGGCGAAAAGACATAATTTTATTATAAGGTTCCCAGGCTTCGCCCGTTCTTCCTTCTGATAGGGGCAGTGTGAGAGTGAAGCCATTATGATGGTTTATAAACAGTGGCTTGACATGGGGCCTCCGAACCAAGTTATCTAGGATTTAAGCGGAAAAGTTCGCTGTCTTACAACGGACGTAACAGAGAACCGAAGACATTCTGAAAATTTTTCCGTGTTTTTATCAATATGCACCGTACAGGGATTTACTGCGGTAAAGATCTGGGTCGGATTCAAATCCTGATAACTAAACGTTTATTTCAATTACAAGGACACGCTTTAATTTCCTACGATGAGTGTAATTTTCCGGGATGCGAAGCCGTGTACTCAGGCTGAAATTTGCAGACATTTCGGAGGAACTTATTGCCTCCATCCTCATGGTCATAAAAAACGACTTCCTGCTTTACTTGTGACTCTGAAGATGGAGGCAGAAAGTTCTTCCCGAACTACCGGTATACTTCTACCAGAATACACGGTCTCAAATACCGTCATACGATATTCTTCACAGTTACGGATGCGAGAAGTTAAAAAATAGTCTCACAATAAATTTCTTAATCCGAACGTTAAATTTTAGTAATTGTGGTGACTAACAAGGGCGCTAGCCTCTGGAATGTCACGCCGCGTAGGACGGTACGCGAAGTTCTACCGGATTACACGGCGTCAAATCCAAAACAACACTCCTCTCTGCCTACTACATGAATACTGTAATATTGAGAAGAGCGCCATATTCTGGGGGAAGAGCGGGTAATTCTACTTGTATTGAACTCGTATAAAAAGGCAATTATTTTACGGGCCCAAATGGACGTCGTGGCGGATGACGATGGGGGGGGGGATACAGAGAGGTTCACAATTTAGAGATGGTTTAGAGATTTATATACGTAGAAAGCGTGCTTTGCCAATTTTCATATCTGGAGGTAATGTTACATTTAATATCGCTTAGTGATTCATCCAGAATACACGAGTTAGCGCGTTGAACTCTTTTTTCGTGTTTAATTTTTTAACGATGCTCTGACAAGTACGTAAGCTATATATACGAATCAGAGGGATTATGAGTCGTGATAATGTGAACAAAATGCAAGAATGCGGTTTTCATTTATTTTTACGTCTCTGTCACTCCACGTGACATCATCATTAGAAAATCATCCGTTTCTGAAATACTGCAACAAACCAAAATATCTTTATCGGATTTCTCGTCGAACACACAAGACTTCTCTTACCGCAAGGTTGGTTACTAGTCGGTAAGGCGTGTATATTCAAAGGCTTCTGGTGACTTGAGCACAGCACGGCTTTCTAGAAATATATCTAGGCTTATTCACCGGCGCGTTAACATTCATCAACGGCTCTACAGCCCTTTGTTGGGCACTGGCCACTTCTTTTTAGCTTCGTAATCCTATAGAAAGTCTGTAGTACTCCTTGGACAGGGGATCAGCCCGTCGAAGGGCCTCTACCTACACACAAGACAGCAGAAACACAGAATAAACGCACAGACATTCATGCCTCGAGTTGGGATTCGAACCCCAGTGTTCGAGCAATAATTTCCATATCACCGGAGGTAAAATAAAGGAAAACCTGTTCAGAAGGCGGTTGTGGATTATTTCCAGATTCTATTTGCAAATTTATATGAATATGCCAAGTAAAAACACAAAAGGACCTCATTCATTAGTTTAAGTCCTTGAACGGAAATGAGCCGGGAACATTCCGAAAATATTAGCGGGTTAACACAGAGGTAAAAATCAAATTCGCATTTTAATGTACTTTGTTCGAACTCCAACTCGGGAACCGGCTACGCTCACTGGCGTTCTAGTGTTAATGTGTACTAATGCTGCAACAGGCCACGACCACTGCCACACAGACACTTTCCTATACATAATTATACAAATATATCCCACCCGACAGCGCATGATCTCAACAGTTAATACGGTATCGAAAAGTTAACGTATAATCGACCAAACTCTCGAATATGACGTCACTGTGCGGGGCAGCAATTGATAAGGCTCCCCGATCACATTCGGTGGTTTCTGATTTCGAATCTCTGCTCGGACAACAGATATCATGAAGATATTCACAGCAACTACAGGCAAACGAGGAATAATAATTAAATTAGGCCACGACCACTTCATTTAAAATTCGGCATACCTCAAATTCTTTCCAAATCATCATCCATCAATCACCGTACCATTCGGCGAATGTATTAACAGCATCGCGACGTAATAAACGTCGAAAAATTAATATATAATCAACGAAATCCTTTGAATATGAACTCTGATTGTCATACAGATGGATTGAGAGGTATAACTACTGGAGGCAAGGCCTAAAGAACCAAACTCACCCAATGCATCACGAGCTGGGCGTGCTCATACACTCCCATCAGTTCGGGTGCGTTGTTGGTCTCTGCGAGGACAAGTTGCCGGCTGGCTGGCTGCAAGGTGGCGGCCAGTTGCGGCCACGGCTCCCGCGAGCGGTGCAGCAGACGGCCCCGTAACTCATGCAAACACTGCGACACAAAAACACCCAAAAGAAACGAACCCCTGCCCCCAACCACCAACCCTCACTTCAGGCAACACTACAATAACAGACTTTCGTTTATTATCAGTACAACATCGCCGTGTGTTTGTTGACTCGTGAGCGCCGTATCAACACGATTCAAAGCAGAGGATTCTTACAGCCACGTGACACTCTCAGATTATTTGTGTTTTCAGTGGCGAGAAGGCTTACACAGTTATCACAATTCGGACGCCACAGGTGTCCCTCCGACGCGCATGTCTGACCACCGCGCTACCGAAACCAGCAACTGAAGCGCTCAGCTCTCACACGGGCTCTGTGCGCTGATGACAGAGCGCGTAGCGGCCGAACCGTGAACCACCACGTGGGTGTTGTGATGGCCTTTACCTTTCCGTGGTCAGGCGGGGCAGAGGAGTAGAGGGTGCGTGTTAAAAGGGGGTAGGAGGTCAGCTTGGACTTTTCGGGCAGGTGATGACCATGAAGGGTTGGAGTTGAATAGGCACGTGCTAGGTGGCAGGAAGTTTTACATCAATGGCAAAAATGTAGCTGTACGTTTCTACTGTCAGTCCCTAACGGCTCATTCTGGTACAACACAGGTAGTAGCTCGCCTACGCCCTTATTCGGGGCCTAACGGAAATACTCGCCCACTGGTATAGGGTGCATGAAGCACCTGGTTCGAGTCTTGGTTTGCTAAATGCAATTAATGTGGATTCAATTCCATATAGGATGAAGTGGGCAGGGCATGTAGCACGAATGGGGGGCGAACAGGAATGCATATAGGATATTGGTGGGAAAGCCAGAAGGAAAGAAACCACTGGGAAGACCAAGGCGTAG
This sequence comes from Cryptotermes secundus, assembly GCF_002891405.2. NCBI lineage: Eukaryota > Metazoa > Arthropoda > Insecta > Blattodea > Kalotermitidae > Cryptotermes > Cryptotermes secundus. Next base: position 165,628 of record NW_019730112.1, read on the forward strand.
GTGGGTGAACAATAAGAAAATGGGTCTGAGAGGACGGGATGGTTATGGATTGGATTGATCTGGCTCAGGATAGAGACCAGTGGAGGGCTCTTGTGAACACGGTAATGAACCTTCGGATTCCATAAAATGCTGGGAAATTCTTGAGCAGCTGCAGAGTTTGGCTTCTCCTCAAGAAGGGCTCAGCTCCAAGAGTAAGTGAATGAGCTGCCGGTATACATCAATCATAACAGCAATTAATCTAAAGGCTGCACAACCGAGGAGTCCGGGTTCGATTTCCGGCAGGAGCAAGAAATTCTTTCTCTCTCTATAAAGTCCAAACCGTCTCTAAGGACGCCCACCATCCTATACAGTGGATACCGGAAGCTGATTTTTCGGAGGCAAAGCGGCCGAGACGTGAAGCTGACCAATCACCTCCATCTAGTACCTAGATTAAGAATGGTTCAGCTATACCTCCACTCCCCCATTCGCCTTCAAGGCTTGCTGCTTAATTAAGCCCGTGGATAATATTAAGTTTTTGCTCGTCTGTGACATCTTTGAAGGTACAGGCAGGCAACCTTACGGAAGAAAAGTCCCTGTCTGTTCAGGGAGATCTATAGTATGGCGATTTGGGTTCGCATCCCGTGCTGAAAATGGAATCTACTAACTTTCTAATGATGACGTAACGATTTATGTCACTATCTGGTGATGACGCCATTTCGAGAATGTTTAGACTGAGAATGACTGAAAATGAGGATTAAACTAGGAGTTAACCAACCAAGCAACCAACCAACCATCTTCCTAACTCCATGGAGCTGAAACCTCCATCAGAGGCCAACAGTTGTTAATGGAACGCGCAGATTCATTACCGCATTCATAACAGCCTTTCTCTGGTCTTTATTCTGAGCCACACGAATCCAGCCCCCCCCCACACACAATTTATTTAAGATCCATTTCTTCCCATCTACCTCTAGGTCTTTCTACTGGTTCTTTCTTCTTGTTTCCCTGCCACACGTTTATATGCACTTTTCTCCCTTGCGTGCTACATGGCCTGACATGGATTCTTTTCTTCATCTACGATTTGCAGGGTTAGGGAAGAGGTATTCGAACCCGCCTTCACTCGGGGACACCAACAGCTCAACTCAAAATAAAATTTAGAATTACCTTAAGACCGGCAGTTTGCAGGTTCGAAACCAGATGTGGTCATTGGATTTTTTCAATTGACCTAATCCTTACAGCTGCACTAGTGCCCTGGGGTCGACTCAGCCTCTAGCACAAATGACTACCAGGAAGGCTGCCGGAGCGTAAGGCTGACAACCTTACCGCAATCTATGAGCCGACTGTCTAGGAAATGTGGAGCCTCAACTTGTCATAACCCTATGGGCCTTCACGGCCTGTTACACGGATGGCTTTACCTTTTTTTTTCTTTGTATGGCGGTTTACCGCCAATCAGTTCGTCTTGGTGACAAACCCCTTGAGACTCACGACCAGCATTTTTTTTTCAGTTGAACACTTGCGGTCATAGTCACGCATTACGTCTCCGCTACAGAGCCCAACCGGTTAATGCTGTTTGGAGAAACAGTAGCTGTTTATTGTGAGAACCACATGGAACACATAAATAAACTGTGTGAGAGAGAGAGAGAGAGAGAGAGAGAGAACTGGGGGTGGTAGTGACAGACACTACATTGGAGGGGGGGTAAGAAACTACATCTCCGATTTTGAAGGTTCCCAGGCAGTGCCCGCTTGTCCTTCTGGTAAAGATAGAGCATATGATCGGATTTTTATTTTTATTTTTGTTTTTTCTAACGTTGGGAGGGCTATGTTAAGGCGAAATTTTGATTTTAACAATGGCAGTGCAACGTGGAATTTGGGTACCAACTCAGCATTTGCTCTAGTACCGAGGAAAACCACGGAAAACCTTGGTCGAGCTGGCCGGTCTCAGGACGCAGAGGCTTTATATGTAGGAATTCAGTCCGTACCTCACAGGAAACATTACGTCTCAGCTACAACAGCTAATGCTGTTTAGGAAACAGTCGCTGTTTATTGTGAGAACCACATGGAACACACAAATAAACTCTGTGAGCAGAATGCAGAGACTTTATATATAAGAATCCAGTCCGTACCTCACAGGAAACACATTACGTCTCCGCTACAGAGACCAACCGGTTAATGCTGTTTGGGGAAACAGCCGCTGTTTATTGTGAGAACCATATGGAACACACAAATACACTGAGTGGGCAGAATGCAGAGATTTCGTATGTTAAAGCAGGTGGTACATATTGTAACGACTAGGCTTCGAACTGCTAAATGGCTCAAATTTACCTTAAACCTATTATGAGGTTATGCGATGAATTCGTCTAGCTCGGGAAGTGGACCAGTGGCGGTGGGTCCTGTGAACACAGTAATGAACCTTCGGGTTCCACAAAAGACGAGGAACATCACGAGTGCCATCTATCCCACACGTGCCAATAATTCTTCTTTCACATTTCATCTATTATTTTTCTTTACTGAGTGAGTTATTCTTAGCTTCTTCTTTTATTCCAGTGTTTATAATAAAACCTGCCCCTCAAAAGAACTGCCAACTTTACTGAATATTTGTGTCTTTCAAGAAGGAAACTTCATTTCGATGACCCCCCGCCTGCGCTGCTTATTGTGTGCAGGGTGTCTGCTATGGCCACCATACAGCTTTTGAACAGTGGAAACTTCGCGAAGCCACAGGCAGCGTCTACACGTTTCCATCGGCTACATGTCACTACTTTGAGCAGGAACAATGAACTTCCATCTCCACAAGCTGACAGTAACATCCTGCGTCCTGGGCCCGTGTACAATAGTCCTACAGCTCCTGACCATACAAAACCAACAAGCCGAATATAAAAGATAGGTCTTTTCGGAATGTGCCTCGACGGGGCTACTGCGCGTCTCCTTCAGGTTGCTAGTACAAAAACACTCATACCTAGGCAACGGAGCACGCGCTAGCGCAGTTGGTTGAGACACTATGCTACAAGCCGGAAGGTAGAGGGTTCGATTCCCGAAGAGGTTATTGGATTTTCAATTTACCTAATCCTTCTAGCAGCACTATGGCCCTGGGGTCGACTCAGCCTCTAACAGAAGAGTACCAGAAATCTTCCTGGGGGTAAAAGGCGGCCGGCGCGTAAGGCTGACAACCTTACCGCCATCTGTGAGCCGATTGTCTAGAAAATATGCGAGTCTCGGCGTCTCACAACTCTACTTTAAAGCAAATAATCTATTTTTGTATATTTGTATGGAAGTTATATTGATCGATGTAAAAATACTCAATGTAAACTTACACAAGACTTTCCTCCCGTAAGTTTGGCAAAGCAAAGTGTGACATAGCCATAAAGATGTAAGCTTCACTCTACTTCCACGTTATGCCCTGCATATAATTGAAAAGGCTAGGTATTGACCTGGAGCCGTGAAGATAAAACATTCTGACCCTGTCGAAAACCAAACCCAAACCATCTGGATCACACCACAATTTATTGAGATATCCATAAGATCGTATATAATATTAGATTGTAGCATCCCGTTGCACTTTTCGCTTAGTGTCGATTAGTTCTGAAGTATTAGAAAACAAGACACGCAGCACAGCACACAACAGGAGACAACACAACCCACCAACTTAAACACACATGCGCATTCGAGAACAATACACGCAGCACAACACACAACAGGAGACAACACAACCCATCAACTCAAACACACATGCGCATTCGAGAACAAGACACGCAGCACACCACAACCCACCAACTCAAACACACGTGCGCATCGAGGGGACTTATGAAAGAGAAGACAGTTTCCTTGCCCAATAATTTTAACAGTTGAAAATGACTACATTGATCGAAGCCTGTAGTAATAAACTTTTAAAGTGAATGACTTTTAATTAATTTCATAGAACACAGCGTTGCACGTGAGACTGTAAAAAACTAATCGACATTATCGTATATAATATTACCTTCAGGCTTCTTTCACTTTACCCCCAAAAGAAGGATAAAAATTGCTGTAAAATTTCCCTTGTGTTTAATCAAGCACCACAACATGAAGCTGTATAGGGGACTGGAGGTGTAGATCCACTCATTCCCACGAGATGTATGGTAGCTCCACGCCCCGGCTGCTTTACCTACAATCTAATGTCCAGGAGAGTGGGTGAGCCTTAGTTCCGGTCTGAAATATGTAAAGGAAAGTCTCTTGCCCCTGCCGGAAATCGAACACCGATCCTTCAGTCATCCAGCCTGTAGCAATGCCAGGTCGCTAAAACCGTTGCTTCTGTAACCAATTTGAGCGTGAAGTCTAGGGTATCCATCATGATGTCAATTCAACGTAAACCAAAGACACACTGCTAGGCTGTGAATTCCCTAAGGAGGAATATTTCATCCACTGAATTTCCCAAACGGCTATCACGTGACCTCATTCAACCCAAGACAGACTAGCAAGGAAATGAGAGGTCCTCTTGCCACTGCTGGACCTGGTAACACCCAGCAGGAGCGACAATGCGACACGTATCTGCGGTCGTCCGTTTGTGCAGGCCGTTCTTTTCGCCTCAGGATTTCGTTTTTTTATTTAACGACGCTGAAAATATCCAGACTATACAGAGCGTCGAAGAACGTAACAAACAAATGTGGAGCAGTCGGTTGAATGAGAATTACCACGGTAAACCGAGAGAGAACCCGCCCCAGTGCCACAACAAATTCCACGTTGTCTAACCAGGGATCGAACCCGGGTCTTAGTGCGAAGTACGGAAAGGCGTGGAGAAGTGGTTTCAGCTACAGTGTGGGAGGAAGAATAAAACACTCTAAGGCGGAGAGTACTTAAGTAGCCTAATATATTGTGGCATGAAGATCCGTTGCTAGGCAACGACAGAAACAACACCTGTATAACAGCCGTTGCTAAGTAGAAGCACGTTTTCGCGGCATCAACGAGGCTATTGCCCCGAGGGTAAAGTGGCTGGGGCGTGTAAATGCCATTCACATCCAATTACTTCCGTGTTCAAGAAAATGTGGATCTCTACATCCTCTCCCCCATACGACTTCATGGCGTAGTGCTTAATTAGTTACATAGAGCGGAAAATTTTACACTTTTTCAGGTGTGATTATAGACTGGGTTTGAATTGGTGAATGGATTTATTGATCACTTATACACACGACTCGGAACTACAAGAAAATACATCGCCACCGCTAATCAGCATAATTCACAAATCACCACAGCACCCACTAAGCCTTTTCCAGGCTGCTGTGTCTTCACCAGCCGTTTCCCGATAACGGCTTCTATCAGTCGAGATTCTTCAGCTTCCGTGCTCAAGTCCTCTCTGAATGGTGGTTCCCTTCCAATTGTTCCTTTGTTTCACAGACTCCCGTACAGAACTGATTAGGTTGACCCAATTATCTTCATTATAATTCCACAGTACGGACCGCCCTGACAACACTTCATTCTCGTATGTTTATCCGTCACCGCGAGAAAGTGTTTACCGAACCATTACCTAGCAGCGGCCGTCTATTCTTAATAATAATCTGCTGCCTAGCAACGTACGTTGTTCCTCTGTTTTCGCGGCCGTTGCATAGAAACGAATGTTGTTTGAGAGTCGTTCGCTAGCAACGGCTGTTTCTATGGCTTCACAGTTATTGCTTTGAGCAAATATGCCACATTATATTACATATAAACATGTATTATTATATACATACATGTATACATGCATATACATACTCGTACATAGCCAAGCTCATCGGTTGAGTAATTACTACATGTGATTCATATTCGGTAGATCTGACTTTATTCTCGGCCTGGAGACAGGTAATTCTAAGCTTCGCGTACTTTTCTTCAGTCCCTCCAGACAATTGTGTACATGGTGCTTTAAAATAAATCTCAATAATTTCGTTTAACGCCAACAAGAATCTTCCTGAGGAGGTAAAGGCGGCCGGCTCGTAAGGCTGATCTCACCGCCATCTGTGAGCCGACTGTCTAGAAAACGTTGGAACCTTGACGTCTCACAACCTTATGGGCCTCCACGGCCTGTGACAGGGATAGCTTTACCTTTTCATTTTACCATTTTTAGTTCATCGTTCAAATGAGTGTACCATGTAGAATAACACGCCATATAACCTATGAAATTGAAAAAACGTCGTTAAATAACCGAGAATAAATTACATTTTCATTTATTAATAGCGACATAATTATACTCCATAAGTTGTGAAGGCATGGAATGGACTCAACTGGCTAAGGACAGGGATGAGTGCCGGGCTCTTGTGAAACTTCGGGTTTCCTAGGAGACGGGAGATTTCCAAACGGCTAAGAGAATAGTGGCTTTCATTTAGGACTCATCTCCATGCAGTACCTAGGAAATACATGGAATTCCTAACGTAGCTGAGCGACTAACAGTTTCTCATGAAGTACTGTGTTCCCTGAAGATATTTGCTTAGTTACGAAAGAGTTTTAGTTACATTTAAATGCAAACTATCGATTAATTTTCCCACTGAAAATATTAATCGATTCAAAATACACCTCAACTGGGATAACGAGAGGACTGACCCAGCATGCTTCGCGTTTGGGATGGATGCTTCTTCAAGACCACACTGCCCGTCCGAGAGATGTCAGTTTGCGTTACTGGGTTCCTTGATATACAGGGTGTTTCACGACTTTAGGGCATAACTGCAGAAGGTGATTTCCTAGGTCTTTGTGATCAAAAAACTTCATATAAACATGTGTCCGATTTTGGACGGTTACGGAGTTATGACCGTTTTCATTCCCGTACACGCCCTCGTGTGAACCGCGTCTGCCAGCCGGCGGGTCGCTATTTTTAGCCAGCTACAGAGAGAGCGTTCTCGTTATCTCGACACTTGAGAGGTACCTAAGACGGGGTGGGTTGGTATGTCCGGCGCAGTTCACAACCGAGCGGCAGCCTGTGTTGCGGCCGTCGGTGGCATTTTCGAAAATCAGCTTACCGAGGAAATCACCTGCAGTTATGCCCTAAAGTCGTGAAACACCCTGTATACAGAGGGACCATACTGCAGGAGCAAAGTACATTAATTAATTAAGATCTGATGGCCACTGTAGTGTTACAGAAGGAACCTAAATAGCTTCACAGCCTCTCTACACCTCAGTAAGCTATAAAATATTCCTGTACAGTCACGAAAAGTGCAGTTCTGAACACTGTTGCAGGTCCCTATCAGACTGTAGTATTAAAGCAGCAACCTAAATACCTTTACAGCCTCTCTACACCTATAGTAAGCTATAAAATGTTCCTGTACAGTCACGAAAAGTGCAGTTCTGCACACTGTTGCAGGTCCCTATCAGGCTGTACGGTGACAGCAGGAACCTATATAGCTTTACAGCCTCTCTACACCTACAGTGAACTATAAAATGTTCCTGTACATTCACAAGAAATTCACGAAATATATTTCGCTGGTTGCAGCAATATTTCCAGAAAGTACCTACAGATAATTAAATCATTCCGACTTTCCGAATTTGTGCGCAGATACAACTATTTCAATTTATTTCTTAGGATTTACGACCCCCGTTGATAAGTGCATGGGTGTTCTGAAGGTCGCGAAGGAGAAGCACTCTCAGGCATAATATTGGGAGCAGAGCCACTAGGCAGGAATTAAGGAGAAGGGAGAGTAGGAGAGGCGGCTTAGTTCAAACTGCTCATTTTCCTGTTCGGTGCAGCGGAAACCAAACGTTTCGGTGACATAATCAGCTTCTTCGGGATAAAATCTTTAATTACATACTTACTTAAATATCGAATAGCAAATTTTAGCGTGTTACAAACTATACACGCATCTCTCGTTCCATAATACAAACATAAAGATCATGATTAAGCTTAGCATCATGTGGCATCAGTCCTGTCAACATATTGTACGTGTATATTGCTTGAGCACTGAAGTACAAACATCCTGTATATAACTTTGCTGTCCAGCTCCATACAAATTTCCCGATGGTATGTTGAAATATCCTGAACGTGAAAATTTACACAAATATAAAATTTCACATTTATCACGCTCACGAAATTAGTATTCAGCTACAGAAAGAAACATTTCTGCGAACAATTTTCCTTTATACAGTTGTTTTGAGTGAATTTGAAAATAATTTAGAAAAGCACGAATATCGCAACTACTGAGATGAATCCCCTTTCTTTTGTCTAATTATTTCGAAAACCGCAAGACTTACGGAAAATTATCTGAACATAAAAATTTGTTTCAGTTTTCTCTACCATTACTGATCTCAACAATTTTCACTCTGCTAAATTTTTAGCGATTTAATCTCCGGGTGCAGCTGGAAACGTATATACTGTAATTTTTCCCTTGTTGTTATCAGAATTGGAATTGGTTCACAAATTTCAGTTAACCATTCCACCATCAAATTTCACAGCAATCCAATCAACAAAAAATAAACCTCAAGAAAAAAACATTATCTCTTTGAATACAAAATTTTACCTGACGAAGGAAGAAAAGGCGGATCACACTAGCCACACGGTCTAGGGCATGAAATGTGTTCGCTCGCTCGGACGCTGGGATCGTGGATTCGAATCCCACTCAAGTCATGGATGTCTGTGTGCGCGTTTATTCTGTTTGTGTTGTTCTGGCCTTGCGACGGGCTGATCTCCCATCGAAGGAGCCCTACCGACTGTGTAAAATAGATTACGAAATTGAAGAAGAGTCTGAGACCCAACAAAGGGCTGTAGAGCCATTGATGAATGAATGAATAAATGGAGCAAAGGCAACTGCCGGAACCTTGCTTAGGCCTATATCATGAATACTCCAAGCAACGGTCATTACCTAGCGAAACTAACTAACTAACTAACTAACTAACGCTGCGTCCCGTGTGAGAAGCTAACATTTCCTCATCTAATCAAGAAATGATATTCCTTCCCAGTACCATAAGGTCAATTACCATGTTCACAAAACCCCTTCTCTAACCTTTGCTCTCTGCCAAATAAATTCAGACCCCCCTTCCCCAATAATAGTTAAAATATTATTAGCCTACATTCGGATTTTAAACAAGAAATCCTGGAAGAAATTTATGGCCTAACATATTTTGATAAGACGCGGACCGTATAGAAAAATAAAAGATTGGGGGGAGGGGGACAGACAGAAGTTGACCTAACAAAAATTTAGACTGGGGTATACAAACAGAGAGACAGACAGAGGGAGACAAACTAAGTCACAGAGACAGCAATGTGAGCTAAGTCCCCCCACCCCATTTTTTCCTCAAAATAAGGAAAGTACGGAAATGGAACGAGGCTTATGACGTCACCTTGCAGTGTGTCTGCGTATCCACTCTATCGTTGCCAGACAACGACTCGATGAACACGTTTCCGGACATCTGCTGGGCAACGGCCCGGCAAACAATAGGAAGAGTGAGTAAAAGCCTGTTCACTTCTACTCTGAAGATGGAAACAGAATGTATCTCCGAAACGCCGGCGGCACTGGCCGCATTCCAAGCGATGCAGATACCCTAGAGCCTCAAATCAGTAGCAATATTGGCACAACGACGGGCAGGATCCGTGAGTAGGCCGACCGTAACGAGATGTAATGACAGTCAGCCATTATCCAGTTCGTGGTATTTCTAAATTGTATGGCGTGATTACGGAAAGGCTGCAGCCCTATTATCCCTTATCCCGTTCCACGAAACTGATTTCTGTAGAGGCGGCCAGGGAATAAAGTAGCCCTTCTTGAGAAGTCGCCAGTTGTGCAGCTACTCAACAACTTCCCAGCATTCTGTGGAACCCGAAGGTTCATTACCGTGTTCACAAGAGCCCTCCACTGGTCCCTATCCTCAGCCAGATCGATCCAGTCCATACCAATCCGCCTTATCTCCCTAAGATTCGTTTTAATATTACCGACCCACCTACGTCTTGGTCTTCCTAGTGGCATCTTTCCTTTTTGCTATCCCACCAATATCCTATACGTATTCTTCTTGTCCACATTCGTGCCCTGCCAGTCTCATCCGCCTTTACTTCATCATTCTAATTATACTTGTTCGGCGTACCAAATTCCATATCCATTTTCCTTGCTTGTGTCGTTTTTCCATAAAATCCGTCCAAATCCGAAGGCCTGTGTAACATTCCATAAAAATTATTTTTAAGGAAAGGATCTGTTAGCTCCAAGCTGGAGGACCACCCCTTGTCGGCTGACGGCAAATATTTATTTAATATACTCGCAGCTACCCTCCATATCTGGAGGACTCTTCTCCATCCGCAACCTGAGGACTAGCCTTACCGTGGTGACAAGGGACCCACTTAACATCCGCAGCCTGGGGACGCGCCATGCCGTGGTGACAAAGGGTCCACCTAACATTCGCAACCTGAGGACGCGCCTTGCGTGGTGACAAGGGACTCACCTAACATACGCAACCTGAGGAGGCGCCTTGCCGTGGTGACAAGGGACCCACCTAACATACGCAACCTGAGGAGGCGCCTTGCCGTGGTGACAAAGAACCCACCTAACACCCGCAACCTGAGGACGCGCCTTGCCGTGTGACAAGGGACCCACCTAACATCCGCAACCTGAGAAGGTGCCTTGCCGTGGTGACAAGGGCCCTTTCCTCACAGATACAGCCCCGAGGCGGGAAGGTGACCACTCTTCTCCATCCAGGGCCTAGGTCAAGGTAAAGAGATGACCCTGTAACAGGCCGTGGGGGCCCATAGGGCTGTGAGACGTCGAGGCTCCCACATTTTCTCTAGACAATCAGGTCACAGATGGTGGTGAAATAAGTTAAAGCTATCCCTGTAACAGGCTGTGGAGGCCTATAGGGTTGAGAGACGTCGAGGCTCCCACAATTTCTCTAGACAATCGGCTCACAGATGGCGGCGAAATAAGGTAAAACTATCCCTGTAACAGGCCATGGGGCCCATACGGCTGTGAGACATCGAGGCTTCCACATTTTCTAGACAGTCGGCTCACAGATGACGGTGAAATAAAGTAAAGCTATCCCCGTAACAGGCCGTGGGGGACCACAGGTCTGTGAGACGTCGAGGCTCCCACATTTTCTACACAGTCGGCTCATAGATGACGGTGAGGTTGTCAGCCTTACTCGTCGGCCGTCCTTTACCCCCAGGAAGATTCCTGGTACTTATTTATTTTAGAGATGAGCCGACCCCAGGGCCATAGTGTGGCTGAAGGGTCAACTCAATGGAAGAATCCACTGGCCTCGGCGGAGCTATATCTCCGCTCCCAAACACGCTTTTATGACAACGTTACCTTTCACTTGAACATATTCATGGATTTATCACTACTTTAAAATTTGCAGCGCAGTAACTGAAGCGTATAGTTCTGGGGCTCGAATGCAGGAGAGGGGGTGCTGTTTCATAATGATGACAAATGTGAGAGAATAATTATAGAGCATTGTTGTATTCCTTCGTGCACTGAAACTCACAGGGGGTGGGGGTCGGAAGGGAGGGGGTGTAGCATCGCACGTGTTTCGTAGGGGATGAACGCTGCTTGTCAGATCAACTGCACGCGCTGCAGATTAGCCAAATTAATAGGCCGAGACAGACACGGCAACCTGAGGTTCACAGGAGCGCTTGCAATCTGAACCGAACGCACCTTATCGTGTCCTCGAACTGCACGGCAGAAATCCCGATTAAATATAAAGAGAAATGGGAGAGAATGATAAACAAGCACGTGAGGGAATTATAAATAAATTTGTATCAATAGTCATCAGTAGGGCTTGTAACGGGATATATATAATTGAGATGTTAATATTCTGAAATGACGGTTGAAGGCTGGAATAGTGGAGCCAGAAGAGACTCCCTTTGCTAGGCACCGACATGGTTAACACCTCTCCGCGGCAACAAATACACACGCAACAAGAGATAAACTGTCAGAAGAGGTTTACTATGCGGTCCGTGTCGAGGGGTCGTGAGCCGTTTGTCATGTTAGAATTTGTGCAAGCCGGCAACGACGTAAGTACTAAAGCAGAAGAATCTCCATTGTTATAAGCCGTTACAAAGCAACGGTTAGTGAAGGATGAGAAGACTTTATGTGTGCTGTAGTGACTGATTTTTAGAGTATGTACTCATTCATTTGTGTATCTCGCCTAACCTTTTCTCAGAAATTGCCTCCATTCTCGGATAGTGTACCGTGAGGATGGATGCAGTATGTTCCTCCGAAACACTGGTCACCGAGCAGGTTGTTGCAAGGTTTACTCTCTAGAATTGATTCTGGAAGTGCTCGGTTCGAACTTCGCTCAGGACACAGATTAGCCTGTTTGTGGTTTTCCTCAGTCCCTGTAGAAAAATTTCTGGATCTCACCTCGAACAGCGCAGTCGGTATAGCGACTGGCTACGGGATCGTCGACCAAGGAGTCGGAATTCGAGTCCCGGTGGGGGCAAGATTTCTTTTCCTCCACGGCGTTCAGACACTGTGGGGCCCATCCAACCTCCTATTCAATGGGTTTCGGGGGCTCTTTCCCCGGGGGTAAAGCAACTGGAGCGTGAAGCTGACCACACACCTCCAACTAGTGCCTAGGTCAAGAAAACGTGGGTCTATACATTCACTTCCCCATACGCCTTGATGTCGTTGTGTCTGGTTAAGCATAGAGACAACTTTAATTTAAATTTAGTCCCTCTGTTACGGTACGATCGATTGCGTCGAGGTACTTCGCAATTCATCAACCAATCGTTTGAAGCTGTTTAGTTTGGCTACTGACATTGTCCTAAAATAAACCACAACTGCCACCCTCAAAGCGTAAACTGATACGCGCTACGAATTTGGCACGCACTGGCACGCACTTCGCCTGTGGAGGATCACCTGGCGTAGGAAGACCCCAGCTTCCAGCCACTTGTTGCCAGGACGATGGAAAGTGGGCCGCTGTCCCCCCCACCAGACAGGACAGTTATCATAATGCTGATAGCTCTTCCACCCCTCCCCCACCCCCGTCGGGTCACTGACGGCATGGTGTGACACAAATCAATTGTCCAGCAGCAAACAAGTTTAGAAATCGGCCATAAATCATTCGTGAGATTGTGATCCACGGAAGATATTCCCGTTCAAGGGATCTTTCCTGAGCCGTCCGTTGTTCTAAACTCAAATCAAGGGACCAGCTTAGGATTCTCGATTAATTCAGTAATTAACAACAAAAGCATTCATAACACGAAACTAACTTCATGGGGATGAGCCCTTTTTGAGATGCCTTCAGTCGCTCAGTTACTCAAGAATTTCCCAACATTTATATGGAAGCCGAAGATTCATTACCATTCAATGCTATCCTAATCCAGATGAATCCAATCCATATTACCCCATTCTGTTTCTCTAAGATCCATTTTAATATTATCGTCCCACCTACGTCTAGTGTCGCAATAATATAGACGCAGTGTAAATACATGGGACATTAGAAATGGACACAGAATTTTATTCGGAAAACATATAAATCTAGAAAATCTAGAAATAGGTGGGAACATAAAACTAAACTTGGGAAGGTAAAAATAAAGTTATCCCTGTGCTTAAAAAATTAAGCACCACGCCATAAAAACGTAAAAGGGCGTGGAAGTAAAGCTCCACCATTCTTGACGTCGACATTACTCGGACATGGATAGGAATGCTAAGTTCGTGGCACCACAGCCACTCGACGCTGGATGCGCCCCAAAGGAAACCCCTGCCGGCAACTGAAATCACATTCATCATACAGACCGTACCCTAGCCACTATACCGACTGAGCTATCCCGGCTTCTGATATCAAAATTATTCTTACGCAAAGAGGCTGTGAAGGGCTCTTGTGAACCCGGCAGCGAATCCCTGGGCTCCATAAACGGCGGAAGATTCTTGCTTAGCTAATCGCAGTGGCCGCGCGGTCTAAGGCATGAACTGTCTTCGCTCGCTCGAACACTGGGATCGTGCGTTCCTATCCCACTTGAGTCACGGATGTCTGTGTTGCTCTGTGTGTAGGTGGCGGCCTTGCGACGCGCTGATCCCCCGTCCAAGGAGTCCTATCGACTTTGTACAGGATTAAGAAAATGGAAAGGCGGCCAAGGTCAACAAAGGGCTATGGAGCCATAGAGAGACAGACTAATGCAGATAACTATATTGTTTCGTCCAACTCGGTCGCATAATTAGGGCGCTGTTGCTTGTTGACAACTGCGAGTAATTATACACCGGTCAGTAAGTTTCTTCAAAATGCACGTAAACGCAGAGAGAAACACTAAATGCATACTAAGCAAGTGAATACCGCTTTATATCAATGATTAACATCTCAGCCGTCAGAGCATGTAAGAGATGCAACATATCTACAGCCTTCTGTTGGACTTTGCCCGCTTTTTTACTTTCTTCATCTTTTTACACAGTCGGTAGGACTCCTTGGACGAGGGGTCAGCCCGCCGCAAGGGCGCTACCTAACCAGGAACAACAAAAACACAGACATCCATGCCTTGAGTTGGATTCAAACCCATGATCCTAGCGTTCGAGCTGACGAAAACTGTCCATGTCTTAGACGGCGCGGCCACTGTGATCGGCTCAGAGGTTCAACATTGCAACGGAATTTGGCTGACGGCTTGAAAGACAGCAGGATCATGGAGACATCTGGTGCTATATGTACGGGATCAACACTGCCTTCACAGCTCCACAGGGCTTCTGGGGTACGTATCTGCCAGATAACGCCTGTCCCAGGATGGTGTCATGACCTCGCCAGCAGATAACAACTCATTCCAACACTTCTACTGACTGAAACACAGCCGGTTGCCTAGCAACTCTGTTTATCGCCTTCAAAATCACAATACGTCTCATGCCAGACTACAAACTACACTGTGTGAGGCCGCGCCATAGCTCAAGCGGTTACTCGCTGGCTTCCCACCGCGGTGGCCCGGGTTCGATCCCGCGTCTGGTCAAGTGGGATTTCTGGTGGACAAAGTGGCGCTGGGGCAGGTGTTCTCCGAGTACTTCGGTGTCCACTGCCAGTCTTAATTCCACCAAATTCTCTATCATCATAATCACCCGGGCAGGCTCCAATAGACCAATCAGTGACCGCCGTGCCGAGTGGACCTAGTTGGACTCTACAACCTAATAAACGAATTAAGAAACTACACTGTGTAGCTCAGAATAGCTGTGTTGGAGAGAAGAGAAACGTCACACACAGTTTTGAATGTTATAATATCCTGTTAGTAACAAAGTCTGTTTAAAGTCCATCCGGTTTACGTCTTAGCTTGCCTGGCCATCTTTACGGGGGAAAAATACCTGCGTTATGTATTTCTCACTTTTCCATCTATATATGAAGACTGGATGTACAGAAAATAAAATCAGGCAAATTTCTGATAATGATGTAACAGTCAACGTCATCAACTGAGGATAACACACCCTCGTCCCGATGGCAGACGGGGCATAGTACACAGCATTGCCGCCAGGGTGTTCTGAATGAACAAGGTGAATAAATTAAAATTCTCGTCACGACTTGGATATGCAAATAAAATTCCTAAGTTATATACAACGATCCCATTACATTACTGTGGGGGGAGGGGGGTTAAGTGGACGAAATTTTAGTAGCCCCCCCCCCTTTTGATTTGTTGAGACACGTTTTCTCGTGTTCCAAGTGACAATTCGTTCCTCTGCGCAGGTCCACAAATCTCTCGCGTGACAGTCACAGTAGCGACTTGTCCTGTCAGAAGCACTGGCTGCAGTGCAAGGGGAAACTGTACCTGTTCCCCCACTCAGGGGTGCAACGCCTGTACCACAGATCAGCTCTCTTCGTTGTTTATTTTAAGACGCTGTCAGTACCTACACCACGTAGCGTCGAATTGTACGATAGACGAGTGATTAATTGGAAAAGATCGGGAAGGAAACGGTTGCTGTTTGAACTTTCTATTGGTCTCTGCCTAGAGGATCTGAGGAAAACATAGAAAAATATTGTGACATGTGGATCCATTTCTAGGCAAATCCCGAAATACGTGCACGCAACAATAAAAACAGTATTGCAAGAATTGTTTTCTATGTGGTCCGCACCATGCCCATTGCTAGGCAACGGGCAACTAAACACGTTCCTGCAGAACCCTACCGTGGAACAATGCGACGTCCATTTCTAGGCAACGAAGCACTAAACACGCCGACGAATTGTTGAGAGACGGTGTTTTCTGTGGGGTCCTTGCGAAGTGGATATAAGGGAGTCGAGTTCCGAAGCTGACAGAGGGAGATCCCACCCGTGTGTAGGCGGGGTCGAATACCTCCACCGTGACCTTGCGAGTCGTAGGAGGCGACGAAAAGCGAAGTCTCAAATCTCAGACAGTAAAATATGGCCTCGAGTACCAAGGGACTCAGACCCGAGACTATGCTGGCAAGACCCAGTAGTATGTAAAAAGAACAGACCCGTCCTCTCGTCAGAGAGGGCGCCCCACAAAAAACAAAACCGTAACATTCGACACTAATAAATATCTGGTCATGAGCTCCAGACGGGGCTCGACACCAAGACTTACTGACTGACCGACCGTCAGTCGCAATGTGACTTGGACTTGGATTGAAGCTGACAGAGTAAAAGGCGAAAGATTTATACATATTGAAGGGAAACTAGATGGGGCTCGACACCAAGACTTACTGACTGACTAACCGTCGGTCCCAATGTGACTTTATCTTTGACATTCAGGTGGCAGAGTTGTTGTGGAACAATAAAAGCGTACAATGGAGTACAACGAGGTTAGTCTGAGAAAATAAGAGTTGATATGTGCTGTGGTTACAGTGAGATTTATAAATCCGTTGCCAGGATACGACTAGTGAAGGCTGAGAAAACTTAACGTGTCCTAGTGATTTGTGAAGAAGAGTAGATTAGCGATAGCACAGTAACTGATTGTAATTAAGAGAGATTGTAATAGGTGATAATAAATCCAATGATCTAACCAAGAACCCATTATTAATTACGAAACCTTGGACACGTGACAATATGAATCGCCGTGTCCAATGCACTGGGCAATATTCGAAGCGAACACCTCACAGAAAAAAAAAGCCTACAGTATTACAGCCAGCTATTGGTCCCTGACTTGAACCACATGAATTTAGTTCACAGACTAAATCCTTTTGCTTTAAGATGCATTTTAATATTATTCTTTCACTTATACATGTCTTGAAAGCGGTATCTTTTCTTCGTGTTTCCTTACCAAAATCTTTGTGTGCATATCTGTTTTATAGGATGAGTGTTTCATTTCCCTCCCATCACATTTTTCGTCATTTGATGTACCGATATCCAACTGTACTTACGTATAATTTATTTAAAGAATCTGTGAGTACCTCAGAATGCATAGGGTAGAAACGGTAGGGTAACTGATGGATAGTGAACTGGAAAGTATTTGCAAAGAAGCGGGGTATGACATAATTGGGATATTATCACAGCAGTTGTGTGGAGGGGGCTGAGGAAAATCTCGGAAATACTCGATTAGGACAGCTCGACATTCACTAACCTCATTCTCTGTACGACCCTCAGAGCGACAGACTAGGTCTCTCACCCATAAAGCAACAAATCTGTATAGAACTATCATTAAATCCGTGTCCGAAAAAATAAGTCAACTTACGAAACGATCCCCTTCATTACTGGACATCAAGCATTTGCCAGTGTTCACGATCGTTTTTGGAGGGCACCCCCCCCTCCCCATCTTTCGGGTGCTGAAGTGATTTCCCCGCCGGAGCAGTGGCCGGAGTGTGAACCTCACAACTCATCTCAGTCTAGTGACGTGGTTAAGATTACATGGAGATAATCTTTCACTCCCCCTACCACACACGTCTTCATGACGTATTGTTTAATTAAGTACAAGGACAACTTTACATTTTACCTGCAGCTTATGCGTCTAGTATATACAGAAACTGCGCAGACGTCAAAGCGTCGCCTACAGCTTACAGATCTGATGACAGGAACGAGTGAATCTCATTTCTAAACACAGAAACACTGCACAGTCCACGGATATTCTGTGCAGAATGCCACTTCCTGTCACGTGACACTGCCAGACGAACTGTCAGTGAAATGTTCCTCCGTTACGCCTCTGCGTTTACTGCCTAATTGTTTATTAGTTTAATTTATCTCGAGCGATCTTCTTACTTTTTTGCTTCTGCGAGGCTAATGAGAGAGGTGACACAAGATGATAATTGAATTGCAAAGAGAACGCACCAGAACTCATACAGGATATGCTGGGTTCGAGGTTATCACGACGCTGATTATGAAGAGTGCTGCGTTCCATGCTGTACCGCAGCGTAATTCGCAGACAAGCCGACGCCGGTCTCGTCTTTGTCTAACGGCTCGAACCTGAAGATGGAGGCAATAAGTTTCTCCGAAACGCCGGGCTCTCTCCAAACTGGACGGCGTTAACCTACAGAAGACTGAACCACTCATACAGCCTACAGATTTCTAGTCCTACATACATGCTATTATTTCGGGGACACTGTAGCGTAGATGGTTGAGGCTACAAGCCGAAGGTCGCGGGTTCGATACCAGACGAGATCATTGGATTTTTCAATTGATCTAATCCTTCCAGTCGAAATATGACCCTGGGGTCGACTCAGCCTCTAACAGAAATGAGTACCAGGATTCTTCCTGGGGGTAATGGGCGGCCGGCGCATAAGGCTGACAACCTCGCTACCATCTGTGAGCCGATTGTCTAGAAAATGTGAAAGCCTCGACGCCTCACAGTCCTATGGGCCTCCACGGCCTGTTACAAGGATAGGTTTTAATACTATTACAAATAGAACAGGAGGTTATGTAGTCCGGTATTTCACGTTTCGGAAGAATGTACTGCCTCCTTCTTGATGATGAAATAGCAAGCGAAGGGAGCCAGCAGAAGTAGGCAGTAACATGCTTGATACATGACTTACTCGTCCACTTTGAAGATGGAGGCAATATTTTACACCGAATCGTCGGTAAACAACTACCAGTCTACACAGCGTCACTTTTTAGTCCATTATACTCTTCGTAGAGTGTGATGTGAGGACCTCAAATCAAATAACTTGTTGGTTAAGTACGGTTACTCTCTACAGCAATTTTATCGAATATACACTCTACAATTCGCAGCGTCGCCATATTTGCAATTACTGACTTTCAAACAAAATTTTATATAAATTGTGTATGTATTTTTATGAACTACCTCCATTCTAAATGTCACGGCCCTAGCTTCAATAATTCATGAGTTATCACCATCAAACCGGAAGCTGAAGGAAATTTTCGCATGGCTGCCACGTTTTCATTATACATTTTACAAAAACAGCCTTCCAAGAAGGTCGTCGCCTGTCTAGGATCTATTACTATACATTTCATTACCTCCCTGCATTAAGTGGCACTAACATCTGTTCCGCCTGCTAACTTCAAGCACCCTGTGTATTATCATTAATTACAATAAATTGGAAAATATAAAAATTAGATCTAAAAGTCTGTGACAATGGTATATTACTATAAATATTATATTTCTGGACATTATCCAACGTCCTGTCTTTATCTAAAACATCTTCCTGTTTATTTTTCAAAACACAGCGTTCCGGAGACTGAATTCTGTCTCCGTCTTAAGTTGGAACTCATCGATAGTTAGTCCCTATCTGCGGACTAGCTCTATCGATTGGGCTCAACTAAGTGAGTTCTACCTGTAGACGGATACAGAATCCAGTCTCCGGAACGCTGTATGTTTTAGAAAAAACGAGGTGATGGATAATGTCCTACCTACCACTCGGCGCTACAGCCCTTGGTGAGTCTTGGGCTCCTCTATAACCTGTCTCCACTGCGCTGTATTCCTTACCTTCTGTATCCATCCTTTCAATGGATAATCTCCACGAATATAATATTTATGGAAAATATGTTGTTGGGGAGGGTTCCAATGGCACAAGCTTCATAACAATTTTCGTTAAAATCGAATACGTGGCTCGTAAGTTATAAGGGATGATACCAAGACAATACAGCGTCCCTATGAGACTACTTTCTTTCCTCAGGAAAAAAATGTAAGCTAATGAATGAGAGACATCAATGCCCGAACAGAGATCTAATTCATTATGAATAGAAACCTGTAGGATTTGAGGTTCCCACAGAGGCTGCAATGAAGAGTTAGTGGTAGTCCGCTGAATATCCGACGTTTCGGAGGAACATGTCACCTCCACCTTCAGCGTCGGAGATTAAGCTAAGCAACAGACGAGCATGAAGCAAATAGAGCCAATCTGCTGAAATTTCAACGCGGCGCTATATTCCAGAAGAGAAGTAAATTTTTGTTTGTTCTCTTCCAACTATACAAGATGAAAATAGCATTCCATAAGAGAACGAGATTATTGACGCCTTCCTCCACATCCGCTTAATATTATTCTGCCGTACGTAGGCAAGCCATGGCCACTTTTGAATATTTAGATTATAGTCTTCTGGGCTATGACTTCATATAGATTCGCAGGTGGATACTGCGCAGGTTTCAAGGAATATTCTGCCTCCATCTTCATGGTATAAGTCAGAAAATGCCTGTTATTCATTTCGAAAGCTTCTCCGAATTATGCGGCATTACGACCCAGAAGAGCGTGCGTCTCATCGTCACTCCCGCAAGAACCCCAAATCATGTTTACCCCCTCCTTAAGGTTCAGTTTTCAATTTCATCTCCTCTGCCGTAGTCCTTAGCAACAATCGAAAGGCTCCTTTTCAAATTACATGAATATTATTAACGCTTTTTGTTCTTAATACACGATCCTCCACGTCAAGTTTGTGCCATGTCACCAGGTCCTCAGGTTGCGGGTGGAGGTGACGGCCTCCAGGTATAGAGGGAAAAGGTAAAATTGTCCCTGTGTTTAACTAATTAAGAACTACAACAAGAAGGCGTATGGGGGAGTGGATGTATAGATAAATATTTTCTTGACCTCGGCACTAGTTGGAGGCGAGTAGTCAAATTCACGCCCCGGCCGCTTTACCCCCGGTACGCATTGTATAGGAGGCTGGGTGGACACAAGAGTCGGCTTGGACGACATGGAGAAGTGAAAATTTTTAACACTACCGGGACTCGAACTCCGACTTCTCGGTCGTCCACCCCATAGCTAGTCGCTATGCCGACTGAGCTATCCCGGCTATGGTATGGAGGGTAGCTGCGAATATACTGAATAAGCAGTCACGGACAGCCGACAGTCGGTGATCTCTAACTTAGGAGTTGGAAATGGAATTAACCATTCCTCGACGTAAGAATTAAACATGAGCAAAATTTCAAACAGGGCCTCGAACTTGGCCCGATTATTTGGAACGACCTAGACGAAAGAAAATGCAGCACAACATAGACACTGACGGGCTCTTTTGGATAGGGTAATGAACCTTCGGGTTACTTAAAAGGGTGGGACTCATCTCCATGGGGTTACTTATAACTTCAGGTTTCAGGGAATTCTTCGCGTGGAATTTCGAAAGATTTTCTAACGTTTCGGAAAGAATTGCATTTGCTATCTTCAGGGTCGTCTCTGGAAGTTATCGGAAACACCCTGGCAATGGTAATTTTGTATACCTCTATATCTATCTACATATTCCCAAAATTTTTGTTCTCGATCCAAAATCTGAAAGCAAATTTGCGGACCGAGCTGGTATATGCAGTTACTTGCGTATAATATCTACTCGTATACTAACAAGTACAGCTATCCCTGTAACAGGCCGTGGAGGCCCATAGGGTTGCGAGACGTCGAGGCTCCCACATTTTCTAGACAATCGGCTCACAGATGGCGGTGATGTTCTCAGCCTTACGCACCAGCCACCCTTTACCCCCCAGAAAGATTCCTGGTACTCATTTCTGTTAGAGGCTGAGTCGACCCCAGGGCCATTTTGCGGCTGATTAGGTCAATTAAAGAAATCCAATGACCTCACTGGGAATCGAACCCGTGATCTTACGCCTTGTAGTAGAGTGCCTCAAGCAACTACGCTACCGCACCTTAGCTACTTTGTTGAGTCTTGCGAACCATCAGAGTTGGGATAGCTCAGTCGATATAGGAAAATGCTACAGGCTGGACGGCCCTGGTGCCCACACAGCTTCCTCTCCAGGGCGTACCGGTGCGAAGTTTCCTAGGGGGTAAAGCGGCCTTGGCGTGAAGCTGAGCACTCACCACCACCTAGTGCCGAAATCAAGAAAATGTGGACCTATACAGCCACTCCCCCATACGTCTTCATGGTGTAGTGCATAATTAATCGAGCGCAGAGACATTTTTAGCTTTTTTTTTTCCTTCGAAACATGAGAACGAACCACTTATGTGTCATGACCCAGGGTTTCATAACTCCCATTTTATAGCGACGTATTTTAGTGTTTCCTTCACAGCTTTATATGAAAGATCATAATATTATATTGAGGCCACAGAAAGTAACCCCTCTACGTCTCCAACGAGCTGCTATATTTTCCCCTGTATCTTAAAACACTCCCATTTAAAGTAAGGGTTCTATATAGAGACCTAACAGATTCTTATATTACGATTGTGTCTGCCTCGTATAAGATGCAAGGCTGCGAGTAGTTGAAATTCCGACGGTCTATTCTCACAGTATCTCCATTACACAAGTTTTTACATGCGGCCAGATCTGTCAGCCGTTACGCACTTCGACATGTGTTGGAAATACTTGCTGGGAACCGTGGTATCGGTGTGTGACTGTTATTTCGACTCCGTGACGGCGAGATTGTATCTCTGGCCTCGCTTGCATCTTTCTGTACCGGCGTGCCACAAGAAAATGTTTCCCACGTACAGACGTAGCCCGTGCCCCTCATGAGGAGGTTCAGTGGCGGACTGGTACGAGAAAAATACAGTCTTCTTTCCAAATAAAATCGGACACATATCGTAAGAGTGTAAAAAGGTAAAGTTGTTTCAGTGCTGAACTAATTAAGTACTACACCATGAACACGTATGGGGAGTGGATGTATAGACCCATGTTTTCTTGACCCCGGGGTGTGTCAAGGCCCCGGCCGCTTTACACCCTGGGCAAGTCCTCTGTACCCATTGGATGGGAGGTTGCGTGGACCTCAAAGCCGGTCTGGACGACGGAGACTGGAACTCCGACCCGCCTGTCTTCAAGCCCGTAGTCAGTCGCTATACCGACTTCTTACTCGTAAGAGTGTGTACGCGCAAATTAAAAATTTATTATTCTAAAACTTTCTATGTTACAGCCGATATATCTCGTTGTAAATCACTGTGTATGAGATGGGAAATAATTCTGCTGTTTCAGAACGCGACTAAGAAAAATATGTCCACACATATCAGCTATAATAGTAGTTTTTCGATAATAAGACAGTATCACCAATGTCGACCATGAACTGCAGTAGTAAAAAAATAGGAACTTGAACTGAAATGAATCCCAGAATTAAGAGGTAGAGCAGACAGGAATTTGAGGCCATTACTAGAACAAGTTCGTATAGCTGTAGAAAGTATGGTGAGGTAAAGCGGACGTATCCTATAACAGACCGTGGAGGCCCATAGGGTCGTGAGACGTCGAGGCTCCCACATTTTCTAGACAAGCAGCTCACAGATGGCGGTGAGGTAAAGCAAAGTTACCCCGTAACAAACGATGGAGGCCCATACGGTTGTGAGACGTCGAGGATCCCACATTTTCTAGACAATCGGCTCATAGTGCGGCCGGAAGGATTAGGTCAATTTAAAAATCCAATGACCTCATCGGGACTTGAACCCACGACCTACGCTACCGCGTGTCGCAGTATAGCGGTGATGATCCCGATCCAGAATTGTATCAGGGACGTTGTAGATTCGAATCTCTGTGGTACACAAACTATATTGATCGAGGTTCTCTTTTGGCTCTCCGGGAAAGTACAACGATAATACTTCGAGTAGGCCACGACCATTTCCTTCCGTTTACTCTCCCATTCATAATCCCTGGATCATTCTATCATGCGATGCTAGGTAGTGAAGATATGGAAAGTGTCGTGAGGTAATACAGAAACAAGTGAGTTGGGATCACCAGAATAATTCTGACAAATGAAGAAGCACAAGCATACTGTCACGTGTTGGGGTGTGTGTCTATAGACGGGGTTTTGGAATACATAATGGATTTATTAACCACTTACATGGTGTAACTACAAATAACTATAATACTATCGCTATTTCCACACTTTACGGTTCACTAGAGCACACAGTCTAGTGTTCTCAGTCTGTAACTAGACGTTTCTTGGTAACGGGCTAAAACAATAGATATTCCTCGGTCTCCGGCTCCCTTCACAGGCTCCCGTACAGGGCAAAGCTCTTGTCCCTTGCTTATAAATTTTCGGCACGGACCACATAGAAAACACAGCTCTTCTATTTTTACGTTCGTGTCTGTTGTTGGGGGACGTGTTTACTGAGCTACTACTAAGAGATGGCGCTGGTATATCCGCCCATCTCGCGGTCGTTGCATAGCAACAGCTCTACACGCTACAATACAAACTAAGCTGGAAAATTAGTTTGGTAAGAATAGAAACGGACGGAATGAGGACGAGAAAAGCGACGCTGGAGAGACCAAGGCCGCCTCGGGAGTCACAAGAAGAGACATTAACCATGGCAATATACTCACGGGAAAATGTTTCCTCAGTAACAGAAATTCTGGGAGGAACTAATCGCCTACTCTTCTTTGAAACAACATGTACCGCAAGGGAATACGACGCCTCTAACAATTCTTCGTTGCCGCGGGAACGTCTTTACCGAGTTGTTACCTAGCAATAATAGATGGATTCACAGACAGACCCACAGACCCTCCTTTGATAAAGCATACACGAAATTAAAACCAACCGCATCATCACGTGACAAACCATTTCATCAAGAACGAGGATCTGACGACCAAGTCATCATATTCAGAGTTACTTTACGACTGGCGGTTTACCGCCAATCAGTTCTTCTTGCTGTCAAGCTCTCAACTGAACCCTTGGGGTCATAGTCCTTATGTAACATCCTCTCTGACGACAGGATCGGTCTGTCGATTACAATTCCTTCTGGTCTTCGCCAGCGCAGGCATTCTCGGGACGGAACCCCGAGGAGCTCATGACCATATTTTACTCTCTCAGATTTGAGACTCCCCAAACATGGAGGGTCAGGTCCCCGTATTTATATCCTAGGAAACAGAGTGTGTTTTGTGGTTGTGCTGGAGGTCAGGGGGGAACTGTTTCAGTTCCAGCGGACGGTATCCTAGCAACCAGAGGAACAGTGGCCGCTGACCAGTGCTGCGCTGGCGCGCAGCGGTGTACAGAACGCTGCTAGCTACGAGCTGACAAAGAAACGGTAGGTATGACTATTTATAAAGCGCTTAAGACGGATAAACAAGAGGAGAGCGTTGCTTCAGTCCTCTTCATGTGCTACCGGACACAAGCCTGACTGGGGGCCATCATGTGCCAGAGTTACCATTCAGGAAACAAGCAGCAGCACAGAAGGACTGAAAGAAATAAGCAAAAAATAATAATTTTGTTATTTTAATATCTAACTAAATTAATTCCATAGAACAGAGCCCTTCCTGGCAAGCTAACAGTAGCTCAGCTAATTGGAAATTTCCCCACCTTTTACATAGCCGAAGCGTCGCATACAAATGGAAATCCCTGTAAACTCAGCAATCTCAAATTAGTCCTTTCCCCCCATTTTCGGGGATTCCCTTAAGACATCAGAACATATATATAGCATCAAATGATAGGATCACTGGTGAAAGATGAACCAAAAAGTCTCTTCGAGAAAATATCCTGAAATTTGCTTTTAGAGACCGGCAAAATCACAAAAATAGCAGAACAGCCCCTATTCCCGTCAAAACTTGAACCGAGGACCTTCAGAATACAAGTCTACAGCCTTACCGCTACGGTAACCCACTCGGTTTATTGCTTTTAAGTTTATAGAGAACAAATATACATTTCCCGAAAAACTGTCAAACAGCTGAAACATAACACGACTATGTTTGTATGTTTCCCTTCATCCACAGGCTTCCAAATGATGGCGAAAAAGAGGAAGCCTCCGAAATACTTGGGGAATTATTCCGCGATGGTGGAGACTGAAATTCTCCGAAAAGCACGGGGAATGCTTCCCTAGTGGTGGAGAAATAGAAAGTTTCCGAAATGTACTGGGAATATTTCCATAGTGATGCAGAAAAAAAAATCGTTCGAAATACACGGGGAATTATTCGGCGATGGTGGAGACAGTGAAATTATCCGAAATGTACGGGGAATGATTCCCTAATGATGGAGACAGAGGGTCTCCGAATCACTGGACTTCTACACCAAAATGACACGACTTCATGCCAGAGAATTTTCCTGTCACTGGTAGTCATCATGAAAAGTTTTCAAGTTTTATAGGTCAGTATTACTGAGATAAGCAAGTGATTAGTTAGTAAGTTGGCTGCGTACACCGAGATCGTCAGCCAGTCTGCAGTGCTGCAGCTGCGGTCCGCCACTGCGCACGCGCAGTTTTACAGTCGGACGTAAAGAAGGCAAGATATGGGCCGTAATGTCGAGGTGAGGAGTGACCGTGTGGCTCGGGTTTCGGCTGATGAAGTCACTGAAAGGAAACATCTCCATCCGCTGCCGTTAGCTGCAAAGCGACCCGTCCTCCTTCACAGATCAGGTCACTTAAAAGCCTTACGCTCGTGTAGGCTCCAGCATTGGACTTTGGTTCCTAACTTCCACGGATTGTCTCTTAAGCAAAAAGTGACCACTGTTGGCAATATACCACCTGCCTTAACATTTATGAACTCTATCTCTTTTAAGAGGGGGCACGCGGTAGCGTAGCTGGTTGAGTCATAACGCTACAAGCCGGAAGGTCGCAGGATCGACTCCCGATGAGGACACTGGATTTTTTTTTCAATTGACCTAATCCTTCCAGCCGCACTATGGCCCTGGGGTCGACTCAACCTCTAACAGAAATGAGTACCAGGAATCTTCCTTGGGGTAAAGTGCGGCCGGCGCGTAGGGCTGACACCTTCACCGCCATCTGTGAGCCGACTGAAGGAACCTCAACAGCTCACAGCCCTATGGGCCTCCAAGGCCTGTTGCAGGGATACCTTTACGTTTTTTTTTACTTAATTTATCCTTTTTCAGAATATAGTGATAGGCTGACAGCTGGACGGGCCGGAGTTCGAATCCCGGAAGGTCCAAGACACTTTTCTCTATTCCACAACGTCAAGGCCGGCACTGGAACCCACACAGCCTCCTATCCAACGGCCACCGAGGGTAAAATGGCCGAGGCGTGAAACTGACCACTCTCATCTAGGGCCGACGTCAAGTGTGATGTAGCTATACCTCCACTCCCCCATGCGTCTCCATGTAAAAATGTTAAATTGTCCCTGTACTTAACTTATTAAGCATATGGGAGAATGGAGGTGTGGCTCCACCATTCCTGAACTCGGCACTGGATGGAGGTGAGCAATCAGCTTCACAATTCTGCCGCTTTATCCCTGAGTAAAGACCCACCCTTCGCCTCTCTATATGAGACTTGCTGGGCCCCAGGGACAGTGTTTACGTTACGGAGAAGGGTGAAACCTCTTGTCTCTGCCGAGAACCGAACCCGGGCTCCCTCGGTCGTCCAGCCCTTCGTTCCTTCGAAACGTCGGCAAATTTCTACCAGACTTCATGGTTAATTAGTTACTTTGTTAGACACGTAATTAGCTACCTAACTGCCTAGCTATTTAGCTAAGCAGTTGCTGACTCAAATTATTCTTGTTTCGCGTTTTCTGTTTTATTCCTCATACGTCAACATTGGTTTCTGTAGTTGATACATACCCGTAAAATTATGCTACATCTAAAACATATGTGAGGATACATTATTACGAGCACATAGACATATATCGTTATGTAATCATCAGGAACTAAACATCCTGTGAGAACCGAAATCGCCATACCAGGGATCTCGATGAACACAAGGGACTTCCTTCTTTCGTGAGGTTGCCTACTCAATGTATGACGCACACACAGAGTTATGTATGGGTGTGAAATTTGGTTGCTCGCGTGAAGGGTAGGACAGAGAACGGAGGTGTCGGAGGACAGGGCGTAGAGGGAAATATTGGGATCCAAAATGTAGGAAGTAACAGGACCCGGGAATGAGGAACTTCATAACATGTCCTAACTAACTAACTAACTGACAACCCCACTGCCATCTGTGAGCCGATTGTCTAGAAAATGTGGGAGCCTCGACGTCTCACAGCCGTATGGGTCTCCATGGCCTGTTACAGGGATAGCATTACCTTTTTCATATATAAAATAAAATAAAACAAAGCACATCAGCCTGTGCACCGTTCTTTCTACAACCAAATTCGTATTAATGTCTTTGATAAAATACAGGTTTCACGTGGTCCGCCCCCAGGACATAAACCGAGACCTGGGGGGGGGGCATAAAACCCGGGGATAGATGGAGATCTCCTCTGGTGTATAAACAAGAGATGTGAGCCGCCTTGGAGGACATTTTTAGGACGAAATAAACACGAACTGCAGAGAGTATAATGTTTCCTTCAGCATCGCTCGGAATTTGGTGCCCACAGACGGTGACAAACAAAAGAGATGGACGCGGTGGAAGTTGGGGCAGCGTATATTGCTTTATAGAGTTGGTGTTTAGTTTATTTAACCACACTTGATCAATGACATACGTTACATAACGCGGGACTAAATGACTATTTTTAATATGGGGTTCAAAGGAATGGTGAAGGACTCAATTAGGAGAAGACGGGGCTGAATTCGGGGAGTACCCGCTGAAAACCACGTCCTCTCGTTTGTTATCTAAAAATGTAAAGACTGAAATATACAAAGCTACAGGCGTACCTCTTGTATTATATGGGTGAGACACTTGGGTCTCTGTTCCTAAATGAGGGCCATATACTAAAAATTTTTTGATAACAGGGTGCTGGGGGGAATGTTTGAACCTCTGAAATAGGGGGCGAGGGGCGGCTGAAGAAATCTGCTTAATGGTGTGCTTCACAATTTAGAATCCTCATCAGATACATAAGTATAAACTAACTAACTCCCATTCTTGAGAAGCTGCCAGTTGCTCAGCTACTCAAGAATTTCCCAATACTTTATGGAACCCGAATGTTCATTACCGTGTTCACAAGAACCCTCAACTGGTCCCTATGCTGTGCCAGATCAATTAAATCCATACTACCTCATCATATCTCTCTAAGATCAATTTTAATATTATCTTCCCATCTACGTCTAGTTCTTCCTAGTGGTCTCTCTCCTTTTGGCTTTCGAACCAAAATTCTACATAACTATTCTCTGATAACTGTTCTGATTATAGAAACGAAGATAGAGATGGGCAGGAATGAAGCACGTATGAGATATGAGAAAGGCGTGCAGTGTTTTTGTCAGGGATGAGATCACTCTGAACACCTACAGTCGATGATAGGATAATACTGTAATGAGTTTAGGGCTCCGTGACTAATAATGAGTTCTGGATTAGATAATTGGATTTATTAACGCCTTCTTTTGCAGTCTCTCTTATTCACAGACAATTGCAGCGCTACCGCCACTCTACCCATTTCACAATTTGTTCTTGTTCTTATTCCCTTGTAATTCGTTCTGTGCCCTCTTATAATTCCTCGGCACGGACCCCACGGAAAACACCGTCTTCCTTTATGAAGATGAATGTTTATTGGTTCGTTTCCTAGCAATGGAAATTCTATGGTTGAGAGCTTAACGCCGGGAATGTTTACTAAGCCATTCCCTAGCAATGGCCATACGCGTCACAATATTAAAATGCATCTAAAATGAATGGGGTAAGAGATCATGGCCTGGACTGCCTCAGAACAAGTATCACTGTCGTGTTCTTGTGAAAAAGCTGATGAAGTTTCGTGTTCCGAATAAGATGGAGTAGTGGGGGGTTGACCAGCTGAACTGTGGTGGGCCCACAATTCCTAGATCCGTAAAATATGGTCATGGATCCCGCGGGACTCGGAAAGAAGAACGACTGTGCTGGCGAAGACCAGCAGCAATTTACCTGACTGCTTCTCAATAAGGATTCTGTTACGGTGAGGTAATTATTCCACAGCCGCTTCCTTCCATATCCTTCCCCATTCATTATTCACAAATCATCTTATCACTCGACGTCGTACAATTTGAACTAGTAACAGCTAACGTTTTGACTTATGAAATATGGAAAATGGCGTTCCCTTCGATGACCTGGGAAAGAAAGATTTGATGAAAAATTTATGGACCAAAATGTGAACAAGGCAACAAGAGGCAATGTTAGACTACCGCGCATTTCAGTGACTGGAATCGCAGTCAGCAGACCGAAATGTCTGGGGCACGTCATCGTAATGGAAGATACATATACACTCAACACTGAACCGGAAGGCAGACGTCGAGTTGGATGACCAAAACTGCGATCGTTACATGATGATAAAAAACTCTATGTACAAAAAGTTGGAAGTTAAAAGCTCAAGACAGAAAAGAATGGACACTGATTCTTAGTGAGGGGGAAAAAAAAAGTAAAGGTATCCCTGTAACAGGCCGTGGAGGCCCATAGGGTTGTGAGACGTCGAAGCTCCCACATTTTCTAGACAGTCGGCTCACAGATGGCGGTAAGTTTGTCAGCCTTACGCGCCGGCCGCCCTTTACCCCCAGGAAGATTGCTTGTAGCCATTTCTGTTAGAGGCTGAGTCGACCCCAGGGGCATAGTTCGGCTGGAAGGATTAGGTCAATTAAAAAATCATATGACCTCATCGGGAATCAAATCCGCGACCTTCCGAAAACTAGAGGGACCGTGATACCACAGAAGAAGAAGAATAAATTTAAGGTCATTTGTAAAAAGTTTTTAATACAAATATAAATCACTCCGTCCAATGTGACCTGTAAGTTTTTTTACTACTTCATGATTTATTTAAACCGTCTTGCAGTGCATACACTCATTTATCTCCTTCTCTCACTCGCACTACATGTTTCGGCATAATAATGCCATCTTCAGGTGCTTACTCATCCACGTCAAACTAGTTCATTGCATGCCTTGTCCTCACATTAAAATAACTAAAATATATATCTATCATATATATTGACAAATGTCGAACGTTAAAAATATTAAAATTGTTCAGGATTCCACATCGCTACGTCGCACCTCACTACGCCAGTCACGCCCATTCTCCTCTGTCGGAGCACTCCTTCACTATCGTGTGTGTGTTGTGCTTTTGTTGTGTCTTGCTCCTGTGACTGCGTGTGTTATACTGTTGGGCCTGCTGGGTATGTCTATACATGAAAACTTAACACCCTTACATGTTTCGGTCTCTGTGGACCATCTTCAGAGGGCAAACATCACTACAAATAGGAAACCACCATCACATAAGTTGTTTAGACGTAAAGTACGTACACTTATATGCTACAATGCATAGTACACAAAATAGAACATTTCACAAACATAGCAGTTTCCTGGGAATGTAAAGTTTTTTTAAAAAATTATATAAAATTTCTCGATGCTAATTAAAATTTTTTTGTATTGTCCATAATTAAAATTCGTAAACCATGCAGGCTCGTGTTCGTCCTCCCATCGTCCCTCTTATATGGGGCGGATATTGTGCCACCTGGCTATCTTGATGTGGAGGTTCTTTATATCGTCCAGGGTTTTCTCGTGGCTGCTGTGCTGTTTTCACTGTTTTTAATAATTTGCAGTTTAACCCTTTAAAGACCGAATTTCTTCCAAACTAAACATTAAAATTCAGTTCGTATCTCGCAGGAAACACATTACGTCCCCGCTACAGAGACCAACCGGTTAATGCTGTTTGAGGAAACAATCGCTGTTTATTGTGAGAACCATATGGAACACACAAATACACTGTGCGGGCAGAATGCAGAGACTTTATATATAAGAATTCAGTCCGTACCTCACAGGAAACACATTACGTCTCCGCTACAAGGACCAGCCGGTTAATGCTGTTTGGGGAAATATCCGATGCTTATTGTGAGAACCATACGAAACACACAGATACGCTGTGTGGGCAGAATGCAGAATTCTAGCATGTTAAACCAGGTCGTGCATATAGTAACCATTAGGTTTCAAAAGGTTAAACTGTAACGAGATTTATGTCAGTGGTAGAACCATGAAATATGGCCAGTGAACTAAACTTAATGCACATGGTAAACAGGACGAAGCTGCTGTCTATCGCTTGATGCAAGGAGTTGAGACACTGTCGTTCTCATTTGCTTCTCTCAGCATCACTGCGAGAGATGCAGCCAGGACGGCCGCCAATTAGGACCCACTGGGGGCAAGACCAGAATTCATTAACTTCGAACCCCATGGGAACAAACCATAGCAGCAACATGGGGTTATGATACGCGCCTGACACTGGGCCCACATGAAATCTGCTGCAAAAAAGAACGTGTGATATGGGGGTTGTCAATAGCCCCCGATAAGAGTGTTTCTCGCACCCCTTTCAGCGAAGTGCCCAGGGGATGTATTGATGTGTACCTCTCTAGAGTGGAGTTTGTGAATATGAACATGTTAGCAGTTGTAACAAGATAAAATACGAATGCTTTTCTAGTCAATGCAGCGGGCGTTTTTAAGCGTGAGTACAAAACTTATCAAACTTTCCATCATGTAGAGGACATAAAACCAAACCAGTATAAAGTCATAAAACTTCTATTATATATATAGAGGTAAAAAAAGGTGAAGCTATCCCTGTAACTGGCCGTTGAGGCCCATAGAGTTGTAAGATGTCGAGGTTCCATTTTCTAGAAAATCGCTTCACAGATGGCGGTGAGATTCTGAGCCTTAGAGCCGGTTGGTAACCCTTTACCCCCAAGATTCCTGGTACTCATTTCTGTTAGAGGCTGAGTCGATCCCAGGGCCATAGTGCGGCTGGAAGGATTGGGTGAAATGAAGAATAAAATTACCTGATCGGGAATCGAAACCGCAACTTTCCGGCTTGTTGTGTAGTGCCTCAATCAACTAAGCTACCGCGTGAACCCTCAATTATATACAGGATGTCCCAGGAGGAAAGGCCAATATTCTGGGAGGTCACAGAATCGGTCATTCTAAGCAAAAAAGTGTAAATGTACATGTGTCCTATTCCGAACGGTTTCCGAGATAGAGCTATGTCACTGTATAGACGAGCAACACGCCATGTCCTCACACGAGCTACTTCAGCGAAATTTTGATGCCGCAAGATATGTTAATAATGCTGCAATTCTTCGTAACTATCCACATCGAATTTAACCACGCTGCTTACCAAAGCTGACGACGGACTTTTTAACAACTGCTTTCAGCTAAGTAAAGTCCAGAAAGCCGGTCACGGTAGCCGCGCGGTCTAAGGCATGTACTGTCATCGCTCGCTTGGAAACCGGGATCGTGGGTTCGAATCCCACTCAGGGCATGGATGTTTAGTTTGTGTGTGTTTTTCTGTGTTTGTGTATAGGTAGATGCCTTGCGACGAGCTGATCACCCGCCCAAGGAGTCCTACCTAATGTGTAAGGTCTAGAAAAACCGAAGTGAACGGAGAAGTTCATGGAGGTAGGCCTAGGCCCACTGGGGCTGTAGTGCCAAGGAAAAAAAAAACTGTACCAACTTTGTCACTTAAACAATAAATACCGGTATTAGAAACAGAACGTAATATCTCTTTCTTATCGACACTTTTGGAACTGTACAGTGAAATAGCTTTATCTCGGAAACCGCTCGGAATAGGACACGTGTACATATACACTTTATGCTTAGAATGACCGATACTATGACCTTCCAGAATATTGACCTTTCCTCCTGGAAGACTCTTTATATATAAAAATAATAAAAAATTTTATGTGCGTGATTTATATCGCTATCATTAACGCAAAATCTGTCGAGTGTTAACACATACTTAGGCTGAAATCGGTCCTGCTTGTGAGAGACCGAGTTTTGTACTTTTACAACATACTGTAATTACGTTTATTTAATTCATCTCCCCCCCCCGCTCCCAAACACTCATAACAAAAAACAGTTTCTAGCCACAATCAGCGTGTGTTAAAAAGGTCTGCATACTTTGTACACATGAAAACAACATAATCTTTTTTTTTACGACAGACTTTATTTCTGTTTGGTTTATATCTTATTTCAGTAGAACATGTAGGATCACACTTGGTTACAAATGGCGCTACGTTGCATGACTGCATGAGTTTCCACACTGGCAACTATGGATATCCTCGTGCCTACACTCTGATACCTGATGATATCTGTATCTCTGTGTATGACCTGCACTATCAAAACAACGAGTAATTACAGCAATTATTCTAATTGAAATGCTTGGAGCATAATCGTTCTTACACTTCAGATATACCGATCTCATAATAATTAATAAAACATATATATATAAAAAATACTTGTTTACGAATATTTTTAATATGGACCAAGGGAAATTAAATCCTTTACTTATACGTTAACGAGACTTCATTACTCTCTTGACATTACTAATTTTCATTACGACATTTTGTTACGCAATAAAAGATAGAATAAACTTTAATACAGTGGAAGTAATTTGTGTGTTACATAGAGCGGTCTTTAATTAATTTTTTATGATTTTTTTCGTAACCCTACCCACCCCACACTCTCTTTTTCTTTCTTTTAAACTCACATTTTTAATAAACTCGCTGGCGTAAACTGTTTCTCATAATTTTAATGGAACGCAAGAAACATAATTAAACATAATGTTTATGAGAGACGTGAATAAACAGTAATTTTATGGTACATGTAACCGCAAGAAGTGCTTATGAGTGCAATGCATTATCGGAAGTATTACAGTCTAGACTGAAGTGTGACGTCACGCGCTGGTTCCATATGTTTATCAGCAGCATGATGCCCGTCGAAATTTCAACGGAAAATTGAGTTTATAGTCGCCATACTTGAATATACGCCTTCTGGTACCGTAACGTCGTGTAGTCTGGTAGAACGCTATTAATGTTTTAGAGTAACATGCTCTCTCTATCTTCAGGGTAGAAAATAAAAACATGGAAACGAACAGCTTCATGTTGTAACATCTAAAAAAAACAGTTATTCTCATAATTATCAACGACTATAATGACTGAGGATTTATCTTTTTTGGAATATACGAGCCAGTTGAAAGTCACTTGACGTTTCGGAGGAACATATCACATCTATATTCAGGGTTGAAGAGTGACGCAAGCAAGGAACCAGAAAAAACAAAATATGTTTTACATTGGTGTCTTGCTTAGCTCAGTCTTCAACCCTGAAGACGTAGATGATACGTTCCTCCGAAACAATCGTCGACCTTCAACAAATTCCACGTCTTTATATCCCTGAACACAGAACTCTTCATAACCACCGGCGTCACAACCTCAAATCCTACGTAATGATATATGTCTTTACATGGTTTATCTTGGCCTGTTTGGATAGTTGCTCACAGTAGCCACAACAGCATCCTGCC
Source organism: Cryptotermes secundus (assembly GCF_002891405.2). Taxonomy (NCBI): domain Eukaryota; kingdom Metazoa; phylum Arthropoda; class Insecta; order Blattodea; family Kalotermitidae; genus Cryptotermes; species Cryptotermes secundus. Next base: position 200,818 of record NW_019730112.1, read on the forward strand.
GCATCCCTTCCAATTCATTATTTACCAATTATACATAAGTGAATACATAAATATTCGTCAAAATATTTAAAATCACACGCTTATTTCTGTTTGCCTGCATGCTGGGTTCCATTCGATTTTCAATTTCAATCGCAGTAACAACAAAAAAAAAAAAACCTCAGTGATTTTAGTCCGCAAGCGAACTATACCGACCGAGCGACCGCCGCTTGTCAGCAAAGCTAATGCCAATTTTAGCGGATAGAGGGTGTCGCGTGGTCAGCGCAACGAATCCCCACGGCCGTTAATTTCGGTTTTTCTAGACCGGAGCCGCTGTAACAAATATCCTTAAATACCGACCCAGTCTACGTGAAAAACAAGGCCTGACCATGGATCAGGCAGAGTGAAGGCACAATATTACTTCACCGCGCAGGTTGGCACAGCGGTAACTTTATTATTCGGGAGTTTCATGTCTATCACAGGTTTCCGATCTAGTTTCATCGGTCGTTGGCCCTTCGTATTTTTCTAAATGTTTATGTAACTAGAGTTGAGATTAATCTGAAGGTGAATGCAGGTCTCTCTCGTCATCAGAAATTGTACAGTTGCCGGGATGCCGTGCCAGAGAGCTATTCGGCTTGGCAACAATCTTCCGAGGATATCACTCTTCAAAGTTAATTAGCACTAACAATACTCCACATCCTCGCGTGTTTCAGCAAAAATACAGGAATCACCCTTCAAAAGTCAAGTTAATGTGACGCGCTATGACACACTGCCGTCCGGACTTGTTCCTCTGCCACTCCCCCCCACCCCCCGGGCCACCAATCCACCCGCATCTCATTCCATTCTGAGCCAAAACAAAATTCCTTGCAAAAACATTGAGACGCCATCTTCAGGGTAAACGCTAAAATTCCATCGGGAGAGAATATCAACAGCTACAAAGTAATAATTAATTATAAAGAGACCGGTTTTCGGGATTCTAACGCCTTGTAGCATGAAGACATATCGGCGTTTCGGAGTAGCATCCAGCCTCCAAATTAAGGATCGAAGATTAATCCAAGCTAGAAACCGGCAGAAGTAAGCGGAAATCTAAGTTTAGCTCGACATCAGCTTTTGCTTAGCAATATATACCTCCGAAACGTCGGGCTACCACAGAAAACTGAACTCCACGTAGTGACCACAGTGAGAAACCCATAATTATATAATTTTATTACGCATTTTATGATACAATTTATTTGAATATAAAAATATAATGAATAAAAGGTAAAGCTGTCCCTGCGCTCAACCAATTAAGCACTACGACATGAAGGTGTATGGGGGAGTGGATATACAGATCCAGGTATTCTTGACCTCATCACTATTTGGAGGTGAGTGGTCAGCTTCACGTTCCAGCCGCTCTACCCTTTGGGGAAACAGCCCCCAATACCCACTGGACAGGAGACTGGGTGGGCCTCAGAGCCGGTAGAGAAGAGAAAATTCTTGACCCTAGCAGGACTCGAACTCAGACCCCTCGGCCGTCCAGCCCGTAGCTGCGCTATGTAAATAGCAATGTGTAGCGTTATCTACTGTGATGGAGTCTGCTAGAAGCTTATAAACGTTTCGGAGGAACGGGCCTGTGGTTTTGGCTTGCTTCTTGCTGGTTTTTTTATGCCTTCTTCGACCCTGAAGATGGAGTGAGCAAATACTTCCTACAGGTATATGAACGTTTACCTGACTACACGGTGTCACATTCCAAACGACAGTAAACTTCAAAGTGTTTATTTATCATAGCACTATTATGGTGAACACGTGACATTAGGTTGGGAGCGCTCCCAGAGCTGATGACTCAGGGCGCAACATTCTGGAACGAGACACTGTAAATCTGCAGAGAGATACTAGCGTTTCTGAGAAATATACTGCCTCTATCTTCAGATTCATGTTATATTTGCTAACGTCCATGCCTTGAATTCAAAATATCGAGGGTTTAACCCAACCGATATCGCCGATCTTTAGGTTTTTCGGTTATTTTACAATTTTCTCAGTGACAAGACCCCTAAAATAGGATTTAAAAAACGTACCGCTAAGCTAGGAGCCGGGATAGCTCACTCGGTTAGCGACTGGTTACGGGTTCGGAGTTCGAGTCCCAGTAGAGTCAGGAATTTTCTTCTCTCCAAGTCGCCCAGATCGGTCGTCGACGCCATAACCAGTCGCTACCGACTGGGCTATTCCGGCACTTAGTGCGTCGTATAACAACCTACAAAGCTTCTATAGGATGTAAGGAGAGCGGAAATTGTTCCCATGCAAACCCCGAATAAAACAGAGTCGAGTATGGGGGAAGAGCGAGCAATTTGGCAGGTGTGAAAGTGTCCGACGTTCCACCGCGCCGCAAGCCGCCCCCAGTGATTATTAGAATAACTTCCTCACAAACAAAAGTCATCATTATCCGACATGCATCGCAGGAACTGTAAGCATTCAGAAGGCGGTGATAGCATCTACCTTTGAATATTAAGATGAGGAATTACATTAAGCAGCGGATGCGAGGAGTGTTGCACGCACCAAACCTACCACCTCGTATCCTCCACAGCTCAGGTTCGACTCCATGCCCGGTAATTCAAGTTTCCTTCGGTTTCTACACACAATGCAGTCGGCATAGCGACTGGCTACGGGCTGGACGGCCGAGGGGACGGAGTTCGAGTCTCAGAAGAGGCAAGAATTTTCTCCTATCCAAGTAGTCCCGACCGGCTCTGGGGCCCACCCAGCCTCCTATCCAATGGGTACCGGGGGCTCTTTCCCCGGAGCGTGAAGCTGACCACTATCAACTGGTGCTGAGGTCAAGAAAACGTGGCTCTACACATCCACTCCCCCATACTTAATCATAGTGTATTGCTTAATTAGTTAAGCACAGGAACAACTTTACCTTTTATGTGCACATGACGGAGGGACTTCTTTATTTACTTACTTATGGAGCTGAGCCCCTCTTCAGGAGCCGCCAATTCTGCAGGCACTCAAAAATTTCTCAGAATTTTATGGAACCTGAAGGTTCATTACTGTGTTCACAGTATCGCTCCCTACACTGAGCCAGGTCAATCCAATCCATACCATCCCATCCTATCTCTCTAAGATCCATTTTAATATTGTCCGCGCACCTACATCTTGTTTTCTTTCCTTCTGCGTTTCCCACCAATATCCTATACGCATTCATCTTCTTCCCATTCGTGCTACATACCCTGCCCATCTCATCCTCCTTGACTTGATCACTCTAATTATACTTGGAGAAGAGTACAAGTTATGAAGCTACTCATTATGCAGTTTCCTCCAACCTCCTGCCATTTCGTCACTCTTCGGCCCAAATACTCTCCTCAAAATGACTGAGGGAGTGTCCTGAAACATATTACAACTGGACTGGAAATCAGTTTCTCACAGCGGTGAGAACAGCATCGTTAAACAAGGAACTTAAACCTGCCACATCGCCACGTTCTCACGGCTAATTTGCATGTGGCCTTGCGTATGGGAGCAATTCCGTGCATGCAGCCCACATTAACGGACACGCTACTGCGGTTCTGAACGTAAATTTGGGCTGTCTCACGGTAGAGCACGCGAAAACATCTCCACGTGCGATTCTCAGACGCTGGTCTGTCCCACAGGAACACGCACCGTGAAGAAGGAAGTCGCACATTACGCGACCGCTCTTACACTGCGTGGGTCGGCCGTAACGTTTACGCCACTACACCTCAATTTTGAGACGGGATATAGCAGTCAGTCGCTGGCTTCCCACCGCGGCGGCACGGATTCGAACCCGGGTCTGGTCGAGTGGGATTTGTGGTGGACAAAGTGGCGTTGGGGCAGGTTTTCTCCGAGTACTTCGGTTTCCCCTGCCAATCTTCATTCCACCAATTGCTCCATCAACATAATCACCCGGGGCAGCAAATCAGTGGCTGCCGTGCCGAGTGGAAGCAGCTGGACTCCACCCCCACTGTGCGAATTTATTTTTTTTAGTCGTCAGTACAGCGAATCCCTACGGGATGGACGACTTAAGGGTTGGAGTTAGAGTCCCGGTTAGGTCAAAAATTTTCTCCACGTCGTCCAGACCGGTTCTGGGGCACACCCAGCCTCCTATCCAATGCGTACTCGGGGCTGTTTTCCCGGGGGTAAAATGACCAGGGTGTAAAGCTGACCACTCACCTCCAACTAATGTTGAGGTCAAGAATACATGGATCTATACATCGACTCCCCAATACGCCTTCATGGCGTAGTGCTTGCTTAGTTAAGCACAGGGACAAGTTTACCTTTCCATTTCTACATGAATTTTATCCTGTCTGAGCCACTGTTAATACACAGCGAACTTATCTCATTGATTCAGCATCACATTCGCTTTACGTGGGTATTTTAACGACGCTTTTCAGCATCGGTATTATTTACTACCGGACGGCGTAATAATAAGGCAAAAGTTTCCTTGAACGTCTACGCCAGCTAAAACACTGGGATCGTGGGTTCGAATCCCACTCAAAGGCATGAATGTCTGTGTGCCTTTATTCTGTGTGTAGGTAGCGGCCTTACGACGGGCTGATCCCCCGTACAAGGAGTCCTACCGAATGTGTACAGGATTAGTAAGCTAAAAAAAGCAGTCAAGATCCAACCTACAGTTGTACAGCCATAGAGAGAGAAAGTCTTCCTTGTGCTTAATTAATTAAGTACTACGCCATTAAGACACATGGGAGATTGGAGGTATAGCTCCACCCTTCTTGTCCTTGGCACTAGGTAGTGGTTAGCTTCATGCTCCGGCCGCTTTAATCCCGGGGAAAGAGCCCACGGTGTCCATTAGATAGGAGACTGGGTGGGTCCCAGGACCATTGGACTTTGTGAGGAAAAGAATAAAGTTACCCGTGTCGGGAATCGAACTCCGGGCATTCACCCCCAGCCTGTCGCTTACCGACCGAGCTATAGCAGCTTTCGGCACCATGAGAGATGAACGATTAAATCGAAAGTGTTGGGAAGGAAACGGTCGTAGCCTATCAGAGGTACTATCCAGGTATTTGCCTGGAGGGACTGAGCAAAACCGTGTACAAGCTCACTCAGTATACCCGGTGTTCCGGCCGAGAATCAAACAGAGCACCTCCCGAATGGAAGTCCATAGGGTTACCTCAAGATGAGTCCGATTTTATCCCTGAGGCTGTAAGAATATGAGTTCAAGAGTCAACAGTTGTGGAGCTATGGGCATTTCCTTTCTCAGCTTCAGTGCGCGTGCGCGAAGAGGTATGAACCCTGAATTCAAAGCCACCACTTAATGCATCAAGTCCCTTAATCAATAATGCAAAGACGGTAAGGGAAAACACAGACTTTAATTGACGCAAGTAAAGAGGTTGATCTAGAAGTAAACACAGAAAAAACTAAGTACACGTTGCTGTCTCGTCACCAAAATGCAGGGCAACATCATGACATAAAGATAGGAAACAGGTGTTTTGAAAATGTGGCACCGTTCAGATATTTGGGAACAACGATAACAGATCGAAACCTAATTCAGGAGGAAATTAAGAGGAGACTGAACTCGGGTAATGCTTGCTACCATTCAGTCCAGAACCTTTTGTCTTCTCGTCTGCTGTCCAAAAACATCAAAATTAGAATACACGAAACTATAATTTTGCTTGAGGTTCTGTATGGGTGTGAAAGTTGGTCTCTGACATTAAGGGAGGAACAGAGACTGAGGGTGTTTGAGAACAGGGTGTTGAGGAGAATATTTGGACCAAAGAGGGATGCAGTGACAGGAGATTGGAGAAAACTGCATAATGAGGAGCTTCATAACTTGTACTCTTTTCCAAGTAAAATTAGAGTGATCAAGTCAAAGAGGATGCGGTGGGAAGGGCATGTAGCACGAATTGGGGAGAAGAGGAATGCATAGAGGATATTGGAGGGAAAGCTAGAAGGAAAGAGACCACTAGGAAGACCAAGGCGTAGGTGGGTGGACAATATTAAAATGGATCTTAGATAGTTAGGACGAGATGGTATGGATTGGATTGATCTGGCTCAGAATAGGGACCAATTGAAGGATCTTATGAACACGGTAATGAACGTTCAGGTTCCATAAAATGCTGGGAAATTCTTGAGTAGCTGCAGAATTGGCGGCTTCTCAAGAAGAGTTCAGCTCCGTGGGTGAGTGATGAAGTGAATAAAGTTGCGGTGGGAGGACCATGTAGCACGCATGGGAAGAATAAGAATGAATGTAGAGTACTGTTGGGAACACCATAAGAAAAGAGACAACAAGGAAGACCAATACATTGGTGAAAGAATAATATTAAAATGGATCTTTACAACAATATAAATGGGCTCTGTGGGCTGAATCTTTCTGACTCATGATAGGGACCAGCGGAGGGCCCCCTTTGAACACGATAGTGAACTTTCAAGATTCACAAAGTGTTGGGAAATTATTGAGTGGCTAAGCGACTAGTGGTTTTACGAGGACACAGCTCCATAAAGTCAGGTAGTTATCATTAATATTACAGCTACGTATAAACAGCATCTGCTTCTAAATTACCGCGACGTGTGAGCACTAAGATGTGTAGAATTGTCCGTCTCCCCTGTCAATTCTGCTTAGATGAGTCCTGCGGCTTTGTCCCTGCCGGAAAGTCGCTGCTGCTTGGTGCGGTTAGGCAGACAGTCAATCTGAACAAATCATCAGCTAACCTAACCAATATCTGCACCTCTTACTGGTTACATGTGTTCCGCTGTGTTCCGGATGCTGTGTGCGACGGGTCACGTCCTTACATGGCACGAATGCAGACGTGAATGACATCATATCGATAATATATTATCTGTCTAAAACATCTCTAAGGGTACTTCATAACTTGAATAGCCAACCTTGCAGAGGAAAAACTCCCTGTGTGTTCAACGAGATCTCCTGTATGGCGATTTCGGTTCATTCTGTATACTGAAAATCTAACTAACTCCATGGAGCTGAACCCTTCTTGAGAAGCCGCGAGTCGCTCAGACTCTCAAGAATTTCCCACACATTTTATGAAGGTTCATTACCGTGATCACAAGAGCCCTCCACTGGTCCCTATCTTCTGCCAGATTAATCCAGTACATACCACCCCATCCTGTATCTCTAAGATATTCTTACATGTGCATCCATTGCTACGCAACGGGTTGCTAAACAATTTCCCGCGAATACAGATTCTTCGTAAACAGTCCGTTGCTAGGTTACGCAAGAATAGGACGAATGTTCATGTAGGCAACCTCACGGAGGAAAAGTCCCTAAGTGTTCGACAATATCTCCGTCTACAGTGAGACTCAATGACGTGACAGAGTATATCTGTCCTGAGTGAGAAACAATTGCAAATAAGCAAGCTATGTAATGTGAAGATCTGCTAGTGTGACCAAGGAGAACGCGAGGCAGGGAGTTGGGACCGTTACGGACTGGCTTCCTGAGAGAGGAAGTCATGCGAAGCCCGAGGTTATATCTGCAAATTGATCAGGATAAACGTCTGCATTTCTCTTACAGTAACTTCTCGTTAATCCAGATAAACTGGCGCGGTGGGAAGGAGTCATCCGGATTGAAGCCCTAAAAGTAAAAGGAAAAACCTTAGAAAACAAATAAATGAAAATTTTAAAGAGTCATGTATATGTGTGACTACAGCAGCCCCGGTAGTGAAGGTGGTATAGCGATTGGCTACGGGCTCGACGAGTGAGGTTTCGGAGTTCGAGTCCCGGTAGGGTCAAGAATTTTCCCTTCTCCAAATCGTCCAGACTGGCTCTGGGGCCCACCCAGCCTCCTATCCAATGGGTACAGGGGGCACTTTCCCCGGAGATAAAACGGAAGGGACGTGAAGCTGACCGCTCACCTTCAGCTAGTACCGAGGTCATGAAAATGTGGATCTATACATCCACTCCCCCTTACGCCTTCACGACGTAGTGCTTAATTCTTTGAGCACAGGGACAACTTTACCTACTCGTACTTTTTATATTTATATGTGTGTCTATAGACGGGGTTTGGATTGGTGAATAGATTTAGTGACTACTTACAGGTCGTAACTGCAAAGACCTATGGCACTATCGCTATTTCTACACTAGAGCACACAGTCTAGTGTTCTCAGTCTATTGCTAGACGTTTCCTGGTAAGGGCTCCAACAATGGCTATTCCTCTACATCCAGCTCAAGTCATCTCTTCAAAGACATCCATACAGAACTGACTGGGCTATCACGTGCCCTTCTCAAATTTGAACAGAATATTTAACTGTTCATATTCCTCTACGGATTAACTGTAACCGGATTGGGTAGGGTTTATCGTAATGCGTTTAGTTATACAGCCCACAGCTGAAATTGGAAAACCCCAGGCCTTAATTCAATAAAAAACTGGACAGTTTTCCGGAAAGGGGAAAGCGAAGCGTAATGGAAGAAATCTGTTCTTTCTAATCTGCCCAATCTCGAGTCGGTTTACACTGCTGAAAGCCCGTGACTCAATAGCGCACATCCTCTACGCACTCTCATTCAAAGAAGATGTAGTTCCATTCTTCTGTTGTTAACTCCGCCTTATCTCTGGCAATAAGTAGGAGAGACCAAGGCAATTAAATATGGAAACCGCCCAGTGTACGAAAGTGAAAACCGAGTAAAGATGGCCTAAGCGATAACGCTTCCGATCTCCAGTTCCAATCTCGACCGAAAAACTGAATAATTTGACTGAGGTTTACGGCGGTTTCCATCTGCCCCTCCGGGAAAATTCCGGTGTACTGCCTCAAATTATAATGAGGTCACTTATTTCTATAGAGTCAGGATATCGCAGTTGGTATAGCGACTGGCTACGGGCTAGACGACCAAGGGATCAGAGTTCGAGTCCCTGTATGGGCAGACAGACCTCCATCTTCAGGATCGAACAATAAACCAACCAACCCCCCAAAAAAAGAACAGTATGAAAGCAGGTGGCAAACAGATCCAAATCTTAATGCTGGTTTCTTGCTTAGCTTATTCTTCTACCCTGAAGATGGAAGCGTTATGTTCCTCCGAAATGTTGGTTGAATTTCAACAGACTACACGGTGTTATATCCCAGAAAACAGACCTGCGAGAACCTCAAATCCTGCACGTAATGAACTATTTGTTATGACGTTTCTATTTCTCACCAAATTAAGTAAGCTCTGGCCTAACAGTGAAGAGTTTCGTGTGAACGCAGTGCGTTTGTTGGCTGGGAAGAGCGAGCCTCGGTCTTCCTCATTTCATTCATTATTTCTTGAGGCTGTTAACTCTGCTCACTACGTGCTTTACAACCTTGTGCATAAACAGGAAGAGACAAGGGGAATTATGCAGAATGCTACGCTGTAAGACTGTGTAACGGAGATGTAACAAGTAGTTATTACACGCTATAATGGAACCGAATTACATACTAGACACAACAAGAAGTTTCTGTCAGCTCACCCCACTCCCTGTAATGCGACCCACGTACCGGAATGTGTCGTTTCAGTTCTACCCGCTGCAGAGGAACCAACGCATCGCTGCGAAATATCGCATTATTTAAATTTGCGATATTGCCAACCCGCCAAATCCGTGTCGCTCAAAGAATGATCTGTTTCCGCACACTATTGCAAGAGCCTACCAGGCTGTACGGTGACAGCAGGAACCTAAGTAGCTTTACCGCCTCTCTACACCTACAGTAAGCTATAAAATGTTCCTGCATTGTCATATTACATATTCCGAAAGTAGTTACATTAAACATAACTTACTTACCAAAATCTTATATGGATTCAACTACAAATTATTTCATACAATTCTTGAGAACTCGGCGACATTAAGTCGCGATCCGACGGGGAACCCCGACACGAACAATACAGAGAAGCAAATAAATCAGCAACAACAGTGGATGATACTAAATACGAAGCAGACTTTGAAGAAACCACTGGAAAGCGCTTCGAATCACATTAACTACGCGGTCGACTATTTAAATTCGTTGCTTCTTATTCCTGGGATCTAGGGTTCGAACGGAGCCCAGAGAGTAGCTGTGGTTTTTGTTTATTTAACGTCGCTTTCAGTAAATACTTCCACGCAGCGTTGAATGATTGGATGACCGTGATGACAAGGAAGGAGCAGTGGGCACGTTCAGGATTAATCCGGGAATTTGCATGAAGGTACTGTGGAAAACCATGTCGGTGTCTCGGACGAGTTTCGAAGACGACACCTTCAGAATTAGTACAAGTCAGAATCGATGTCACTTATGATAACTTGATCTGTAACGGAGGCCGCACACCGGCATGCGTCAAGACATGTAACAGTCAAGACACGATGTCTGCGACATGACACAAAGAAAGGAGCACAGTTGAAGCGAATGAGATTATGAGAACCGCCGCACGCCGGTCTGAGTCATTATGCTGACGTCAGACCTGTGACTAACGTTTTAGTCTGATAAGTGACAAACTCGTCCTCTCCTCACGGAGGACGCCCCACTTGGACGAAACCGTCACTACCTAACAGAAACTAGTATCTGGTCATGAGCAGCGGACGGGACTCGATACCAAGACAGACTGACTGACCGTCGGTGGTAATGTGACTTTGACTTTGACTTGCGAGGGCCAAAGACCGGGGTCACACATCTTCCCATTCATTTCCATGTCAACCTCGCGCCGGTCGTGACTTCCTAACACCGCGTTCCAAATGTTAATTAAAAAATAATTTCTGTTGCTTTTTATGCTGATGGCAGGTGGAAACGAAATTCCAGCAAGCGAAGCATCACCGAGATAGAGGTGGGGAGGCTGGCGAGGTTTGGGGGGGGGGTCAACTTGGTCTACTATGCTATATGCTTTCAGAATATTATATATTACTCTTGTTTGCGTGTTTTGTATCTGAGGGGAACATCTGGAGGTCAAGTTTTTGGAAGTTTAGGAACACTGGCGTTTTATCTGGCATCTACAGCAGAACCTACTGCCTGTCCAACGGTCATACAAGCCTAGCTCACTTCCGGTGCTCTCTTCAATCTGTATAGACGAACTGGACACCGAGCACGACGGCTCAGGCGGTAAGGCTTCTCACTTGTATAGGGAGATACCCGGTTCGAATGTCAGAAGGGTCATCGATTATCAAGACTTTCATCATTTTCCTCACTTTTTTCCAAGAAAGTAATGGGACCGTTTCTTAAAAAGAGGCCATAATGCTTCGACATTGAATTCCAATTGATCATTCAATGTCATCTAATCTCCCTATGTGGAGGCGGGTTAGAATGCCTCCACCGTAGCCCTGTGAGTAGTAGATGACGAAAAAGGGACCCGGTGCATGAGGGTATAACTGGACCACCCTGTCAGTGAGGGACGTAAATACACGGACCTGGTCCTCCAGGTTTGGGGTTGGACGCGAGGCTGACGACCTTGCTCTGTAAACAAATTACTGTTGCAAAATCCAAAGTGATAACCAGATGCAATCTCGCACAATCTTCTGAGGAAGGCTATGGCTCAAGAAAGGGCCGTTTTGCCAATGATGATGATGATCTCACCTAATCATTCGAGGTTATACAACCTGAGGTGACAGGAACGTTAAATATATCTTGTGGATAATTAATTCAGGTGTCCATAACTAGCCTACTTAAGGTCAAATGTTGAGGTCAGGTAAAACAGGTGAAAAGGTAAAGCTATCCCTGTAACAGGCCGTGGAGGCCCATAGGGTTGTGAGACGTCGAGGTTTCCACATTTTCTAGACAATCGGCTCACAGACTGCGCTAAGGTTGTCAGTCTTACGCGTCGGCCGGCTTTTACCTCCAGGAATATTCCTGGTAGGTACTCATTTCTATTAGAGGTTGAGTCGACCCCAGGGCCACAGTGCGGCTGGAAGGATCAGGTCAATTGAAAAACCCAATGACCTCATCGAGACTCGAACCCGAAACCTTCCGACTTGTAGCATAGTGCCTCAACCAACTGGGGTCACAGATGTACTGACCCTTTTAATGTCACCAAATGCAATGTTCTTTAAAATAGATATAAGGTTAATGATTTAAATTGAAGAAAACAAGTCTACTGCACCATGCGTGTTCGCAAATGTTCAAACTGATGACCATCATTATCCAGACAGAGCTGATAACGCGGAACAGTGGAACTACAAACTGTACGAAGCATTTCAATTGGAATTTGAAGACATTTTCTTTCAATTTCCTCTTTCAACTCATGGACTGGTCCTGGTTTTGCGGCATAGACCTTATCTTTGAGGTATCCCCATAAAAAGAAGTCCATGGGTATGAGGTCCGGTGAATGCGCAAGGTATTCAACGCTACCCCTTCGCCCAATCCATCTGTCCGGCCAAGTTGTATCGAGACAGGCCCTTACTTCACGATGGTAGTGGGGAGGTGCTCCCTCTTGTTGGAAGTAAATCTCTGCATCACCAAACATCTCTTCAATGCGTGGACCGACGCCCGAGGAAGTATATTTTGGGGACACATGTATATATGAAGAGAGGGGGGGGGGAGACGAGGCGAAATAGTGTGGTTGATACCCCCATCAGAGGGAACGTGACCAGTAGCAGTCAGACCCCTCCTACCGTCGAAGAGACCGGATATCAAAGTGTGGAAGAACAAAAATATGGCATGGATTCGGACGGGAACCGAAATTAAGTTTGACTGTGCTGGCGAGGACCGTCAGTAATTTAGCCCATTATATAGGTGGCTGGGTGAGGCCCAGAACCGGTCTGGACGTTGTGAAGAGAAAAAAATTCTTGTCTCTGGCGGGAATCAAACCATGGTAGCCCAGCCCGTCGCTATACCGACATGAATATAATCAAATCCTGCCTCTTATTAGTTACTGTTGTCTGGGGTTATATTTCTGTGTACCCACTGAACCAATGCGCATGCTTCCGCAACGCGAGGCTCCGTGGGCATCTGTTGCTATAAAGACCACAATGGAGACATGAATACAAAACAGATGAGCCCGGTAGCAATTATTGCAAACTGTTGTTATGGTAATGCAATTCAGTCCAGCCGAGCGCAACGCGAGAAATACTCGTACATTATCGCAAGAACAGATTAACAACGTAATAAGAGAAAAGAAAAGGACACCGCCATATATAATTCAGACTATAAATAACAGGTGAAACTGAGAAACTATTACCAAGGATGGACAACGCACGAATTCACAGGCTTCACACGGAAAGTCGCAGGGCGCGGTAGGACTCCTTGGACGGGGGATCAGCCCTTCGGAAGGCCGATACCTAAACACAGGACGACACAGACACAGAATAAACGCATACACAGACATCCATGCCTTGACTAGGAATCGAACCCACGATCCCAGCGTCCGAAGACATTTCATGCCTTAGACCGCGCGACTGCTATGACAGGCTAATGCTGTTTAAGAGAAATACAAAAAGAAAATCCGTGGCTTGAGTCGGCAAGTGAACTATACCGACTGAGAGACCGCCGCTCGTCGGCGAAGTTAGTGCCAACTTTAGCGAATAGAGGGTGTCGGGTGGTTAGCGCAACGAATCCCCACGGTCTTTAATTTCGGTTTTCTAGACCGGAGCCGCTGTTTCCTTTAAATGGCTCCTCAATTATCCTCACGAGGCTGAGTGGACCCCGTTCCAGACCCACTACTTCTCAGAAAATCTGGTAATACCAGACCTCTGGATCTGTAGCCAGGAACTCTGACCACTTGACCACAGAGGCGGTCTTAAAAGGAATACATTGTGCCTAAAATGCCATTTAGGTTCCGTGAAACTACAGATAGTGACTTAGGTCATTTCGGCATCTTCAGAAAGTTACTAAATATAATTTCAATGATATTTTGGGCAGAAATATCGTGATGCCGGAGTTCTTGTTGAACACACAGGGACTTTTCTTCCGTAAGGTTGGCTACGTAAGCTATGACGTACCCACAAAGATGTCTTAGACAGAAAATAATGGAAGAAAAATTTGTGCTCTTGTGTGGTAATGAAACCCAGTTCATTCTAACCCTGATTTGTGGGCTTATTGGGAGGGGCTCCGGTCCAAATCACGGGTGATTCCCAAGGGTTCTGGCCATCCCTGTGGGAGCTATCCAAGCACAAACCTAAGCATTTATATGCAAAATACGGACCGAAATGTTCCACGCCGCGCACAGAATGGCCACGGCTGGGAAATGTGCAAGCACTCTTTAGCGTACAGCATGACCCTTGGGACTTCCGCTGCGATCATATCAACTTAATTAGCCACTTACTCTTTATGCCATATTTATATGATAAGCGGGTACCGGTAATGCATCAAGGCATGATTCTAAGACTCAGAAGCGCTATTTTAAATTGTGAGGTGTGCAATTTGCGGGGCCAGAATGTACTTCCGGAAGGTGATTTAGTCTTCATTCCTTTCTTACTTACTTACTTACTCATGGAGCTGAGCCTTTCTGGAGGAGCCGCCAATTCTGCAGCTACTCAAGAGCTTCCCAGCATTTTATGACGCCCGAAGGTTCATTACCGTGTTCACAAGAGCCCTCTACTTGTCCCTATCCTTAGCCAGATCAATCCAATCCATACCATTCCATCCTATTTCTCTAAGATTCATTTTAATATTGTCCACCCACCTACGCCTTGGTCTTCCAAGTGGTCTCTTTCCTTCTGCCTTTCCCACTAATACCCTATATGCATCCTTCTTCTCCCCCATTCGTGCTACATGCCCTGCCCACCTCATCCTCCTTGACTTGATCATTCTAATTATACTTGGTGAAGAGTACAAGTTATGAAGCTCCTCATTGTGCAGTTTTCTCCAACCTCCTGTCACTTCATCTCTCTTCGGTCCAAATATTCTCCTCAGCACCCTGTTCTGAAACACCCTCAGTCTATGTTCCTCCCTTAATGTCAGTGACGAAGTTTCACACCCATGATTCCTTATGATTCAATAACAATTCACAGGGCTATTGGAGCACAGGTGTGTATACACAGAGGCAATTAAGCCGTTGATAGGAAACGGGTTACCTCAGTCGTACAGCGACTATATCACGGGCTGCACCAATGAAGTTCGGGGTTCGGTTCTCGACGGGGACAATGTATTTTGGCGTGCTATAGCTAAGACGAGGCGTGGGTGTGAGGATAATATAAAAATGGTTGTTAAATAGGATAGGGTGGTATGGACTGGATTAATCTGGCTCAGGCTAGGGGCCAATGGCGGGCTCTTGTGAACAAGGTAGTGAAATTTCAGGTTTCATAAAATGTTGTGAAATTCTTTGAGTAGCTGAGCGACTGGCAGCGTCTCATAAATGGATCAGCTCCATGGAGTTAGTTGGTTGGTTGGCTAGTTCACAGCTCAGGCAGTTAGTCGCCGGTTTTCCACTGCGGCGGCCCGAGTTCGAGCCCGGGTTATGTCATGTGAGATTTGTGGTGGACAGAGTGTCACTGGGGCAGGTTTTCTCCTATTACTTCGGTTTCCCGTGCCAATTCTCATTCCACCGAATGTCCCATACTCATCTTACAATTGGCGCTGGTACAATGGCCACACTAGAGGCCTGCGTCACCACGTGGACTCAATCTCACCCCCCACCCCACGAATTAGTATAAAAGCGCTGAAACCAGAAATTTACATAAACATTTTCAGAAAACAAAATATGAACTGAAACCAAATCCTGTGAAACGTGATGCTGTGTAGTTTAGACGGTACCAACGTTTCGGAGTAACCTGTCGATTCCATCTTCAGATAGATTTAATAAGGAGGAATGTTCCACGAATAACAGAAATTATGGAGTAATACAGAAGACACTGTACAGAAAGAGTTAATAGGATGAGATGAAAAGGGCCATATCCTAACATATATCAGTCTGTCTAATACTGGAAACAGTGATGATAATTATTGTTATATTTGTTTTATAATTATTATTATCATTAAACAAGAAATTCTGGGAAGAACTCATCGCCATATTTCTTCTGATACGACACAGGCCGCATAGAAAATGACACTTCCAACAATTCTTTTTACAGTGGGAAAGTCTACACCGAGCCGTTGCTTAGCAACGACATGAGAGATACACATAAAAACACACACATTAATGGGAAGGAGTTATGAAGTACGCCTTTGTGACGGGCTCGGGTGCATGATATACACATCATGTTTCATAAAGATTGGTTGAGGCATTCGAAATTTAACAGGGGGTACGCAGATACACAGACAGCATGGAGACTGAATAAGCCTAATTTATGAAAATGTGGCAAAAAAAATGAACAGTCCATGCTAGATTTGAGGTGCTCACGACCGTGACAGCAATGAGAAGAATATTCGCGGTAGCGTACAAGCAGGAAGGTCGTGGGTTCGATTCCCGATTAGTTCAATGGATTTTTCGATTGACCTAATGCTTCCAGCCGTACTATTGCAATGGGCTCGACTCAGTTTCTTAACAGAAATGAGTACTAGGAATATTCCTGGAGTAAAAGGCGGTCGGAGCGTAAGGCTGACAACCTCACCGCCATCATCCGTTCATGTTCTCATGACCCGACATGGAATTTGAGCTGCTGAAATAAATAAATGCTACAGGGTAGTAGCACATACTTATTATTATCATCAGTACCCGGATTTTGATGACATGTCATCTTTTCTTCCTTGTATCCTATGCGATGCTCTTAAATATATAAATCTCGGATATGAGCTGCTGGTTATAGAACTGTAAATTTTATAGGTAATTTTTTGTAATTTTTTGACATTTTTAGGTTTAAGGTCATTTTTTCATTTGGGGGGTAATTTTTTGGTAAATTTCTTGTCATTTTTGGCCATTTTAGGGAATTTTTCTTCGTATGTTTTATGAAATGTGAATAACATGGAAGTGAAGTGTTCTTTCTTTTCTCCTTTAGGTCATTTTTCTGGATTTTATATGTCATTTTAAAGGTCATTTTTTTTAAATATTTTCAGGTCATCAAAATCCAGGCAGTGCATATTACATTTTAGGTCATTTTTCTGGATTTTTTCGGTCATTTTATAGGTCATTTTTTAAATATTTTCAGGTCATCAAAAACCGGGCCCTGATTATTATTATTGATTTATTTATCCACTGTAGAGGCACAAGAGAGCAGGCATATGCCGCGCATTCGCTTTGTGGAGCTTCCTGTCTGGCAGACCGTTCGTTCTGAATCATTAGTGACACGCGTCTCAAAGAAATCAAACTTTCCCTTATCAGCCTGCTTTATCTACAGAAGCAGGGCTACATCCTTTGATCCTTTGTCGCGTATTGTGACTACAGTCTGCCTTTAAGAAATGGAACATATTTTGTTATGTACGCAGAGAAACATTTCGAGGAAAGAGACAACACTCGCTTCCTTTCATTGCTTTGCGGCAAGACTCACATAATCTTTAAATATAGACAGTTAAGCTTACACTTCTGTCGTCACGTCTTTTAAAGTGGTAAAGAACTTATGCATAGGAGCAGAAGATAGCAGCAGTTGAATTGGTTTCCTCTAGACAGCGCGGCCACTCCGTGTCTTGCTACATAACAGGCTGACATAGAGGTAATAATCCTGGATATGTATTAGGAAGGGCTACGTTCGAATCCCAGCAGAGACATCGTTTATCCTGGCATTTCTTTCCGTAGTTGTCCTTAGTCCGTCCAGGCAAATTCCGAGAGAGTACATCAATGAAGTCACCATCGCCTCCTTCCAAATCCTTTCAAATTCATCATTCATTAATTATCCTACCTCTCGACGCTAGTATCTATCTACCTACCTATCTCTATCTATATCTATCTATCTACACGTATCTGTCCATCTATCTCTATCTGGCTAGCTATTAATCTACCTATCGAGATGTCTGTTTATCTATCTATCCGCTAAATGTCTATTTACCTATATGTCTATCAATCAATCAGTCAATATATCTGTCTACCCATCTATCTATCTATTTACCTATCTATCTCTATATCTATCTATTTACCTATTTACATATCTCTCCCTATATCTATCTACTGATCAGTCAATCTATATATCTATCTATCCACGTCATAGTGCGACTGGAATTATTTGGTCAACTGAAAAATCCAATAACCTCATCGGGAATCGAACCAGCGACCTTCCGCCTTGTAGCATAACGCCTCAATCAACTACACTACCGCATGCACCCGCTACGTATATCTAAGGGGTGCGGGGCTTGTAGACAGACCTGAAATGCATCTGCAAATGTTTTGTCATTCTGTGCGCATGTGCGCGTGCGCGTGTTTTCCCCTCGTATCTGCTTGCTGAAAGTAAACCCATCTTCCTACACGATACAATTTACTTCATCCCTCTCTTTAAGTGCGATAAATAATAACAGAGCAAAGCATGTTCTTGTTTTTGTGTCGTCGGGGCAGGCCCTTCGGGGCTGCTGACGTTGGCAAGCGTCCTCGTAAACCGGGCCAGCATCTCATTAAGAAATTCCTGAAGCACAAACTCACTGGACGTCGCACAAGAAGAGATGAAAGGGGGCGGTCGGTAAGGAAATGTTGTCGTCCCGTTCGATCGCCTTCTCATGCTTTTTATTGTTCAATGAGCTCCATGTGTCGAGAAGCCAGGTGACGTAGCTGGCGAGAACAGGTGGAAAAGACAAGGGTTCGTAGCCCTGAATGTTAAAGTTCGACAAGCAGGATTCTCACGATTAGCTACATGAGCGAAGATTTCCCTCTTCTGGGATATGATGCCGTGTATTCCGTTCAATGTCAACCGACGTTTCGGAGGAATGTCAACACTGAAAACAGCTCTTCTCTTGTTGCGTTCGTGTCTTTTGCTGCGGGAACGTGTTTACCTTGCCGTTGCCCAGAAATGGCCCTGGTATATCAGCCCCTCTCGCGGTCGTTGTATAACAACAGTTTTATACACTACAATAAATACACATATATATAAATGTGTGTGTGTGTGTGTGTGTGTGAAACTTGGTCTCAGACATTAAGGGAGGAACATAGACTGAGGGTGTTGAGAGATGAAGTGACGGGAGACTGGAGAAAACTGCATAATGAGGAGCTTCATAACTTGTGCTCTGAGACAAGTATAATTAGAATGATCAAGTCAAGGAGGATGAGATTGACAGGACATGTAGCACGGATGGAGAAGACGAATGCATATAGGACATTGGTGGGAAAGCCAGAAGGAAAGAGCCCACTAGGAAGACCTAGATATAAACAGGAGAAAAATAATAAAACGGATCTGAGAGAAATGGGATGAGTTAATATGACCTGGATTCATCTGGCTCAGGATAGGGACCAGTGGTGGCCTCCTGTGAACACGGTAATGAAACTTTGGGTTCCATAAAATGCTGGGAAATTGAGTAGCTGAGCGACTGGCGGCTTATCAAGAAGGGCTCGGCTCACTGGAGTTAGTTTATTTGGCATATATGTATATACAGGGTGATTCATACAGAACCGGCCCGACGAAATGAGCTGTAATATAAAATATACCATACAGACATTAAAGTAATTTACACATATCTTGTCTTGGATTGTGTGCCGTGATCAGAGCAGGTGTTGAAAGTGTCCGCCGTTTTCAAGTAGGCACTAGAAACACTCGCTGTTCAACAGTGCACTCCATGACTGTCGCCTGCGCACTGCAGACACGTTTCGGGATTGTCCTTGACCTTGCAGCATAAGGGCTGCCACTTGCCGGATCATGCGCACACCATTCGACGCAGCACGGCCCACGGATTATTATGTCGTAATTGTGAGCGGTTATATGCATCAGCTGCGGAATTATTAACAAATTCATCGGGCCGGTTCTACACGATTCACCCTGTATCCTCATGTCTACGTTCAGCCTGCCAAGTGTCGTCTGGGGACTAGGTTTTGAACCAAATATCTGTACTAATTTATTTTCTCGGCGCATACAAATGCCACATCCATCTCACTAACTTCAGCAAGAACCTCGCATCCAACTCGAACTGCGTACTTTGCGGATGAGTCGCATACTTCACCGCTTGAGCTAACATGCCTTCAAGCTGTGGTGCTTGGACACAGAAGCTACTTTTTATTTCCAAGCGACCAACCAGAACCTCACTCTCGCTGCAATCCTTTCAGACAGTTGTGCAGAAACACTCTACTACAGCGACGTTCTTGTGTTTTCCTAGTAATTAGAGCCGCCGCGGTGCGTCGCGGCGCGTCGCGACGTTGCTTTTCGATGAGATGGAAACCTCATTAGGGCCGAAATAAAGGAGTACCGCTGAGTGAGGAGCAGGGCTTCTCAGCAAGCCATGCTTATAATTAGACCGCGCCTGGCACTTGTCAAACATTCGTTGCTAGGATCCACACTGGTGCCACAAGTGTTAGGAAACATGTTGTGGCACGATGTACGCACAACTATAAACAAGTCAGAAGGTCTCAGTTTCGATTCCCGATTATCGCATGAGTATCTTTTTAATTGATCTAATCCTTCCAGCCGAACTATGCCCCTGGTGTTGAATCTGGGAGTAAAGGGCGGCCGGAGCGTAAGGCTAACCACACTGTCATTTGTGAGCAGGATGTCTAGATAATGTGGGAGCCTTGTTACGTCTCACAACCCTACGGGACACCAGAGCCTGTTACAGGGATAACTTTACCCTTTTACGTTTTAGGTACATAAGTCACGTCGAATGTTATAACGCATACGTCATATTTCATCAAAATTCTTTCAGCTGCAGATGCCCAAAGGTATCTGCAACGGGTCCACTTTCGGTTTAAATGTTTTAATATTTTAACACTGTTCTTATTCAATAACCGAGAATATTCAAGGCAGAACATTTCTTTCAAAAATAATAACTGTAATTTTTTAGTATTAAGTAGGATATATAAAGTTCCGTTTTAAAATTCTGATTTGTTCAAAGAATCCATGGATGGTAAATACTGTCCCTCCTACCCGGCGCTCATTTTTAAGGCAATTTGTAAATTAAACATGCGGACGGACAGGCAGACTGACGGATCAGACTTATATGCCTCGTTACCTCGCACGTGGTGTTACTTAGTTACTTCCTCACGCAGCTGAGCCCTTCTGGAGGAGCTACCAATTCTGCACCTACTCAAGAATTTCCCAGCATTTTATGGAACCCGAAGGCTCATTACCGTGTTCACAAGAGCCCTCCACTGGTCCCTATCCTGAGCCAGATCAATCCAATCCATGCCATCCCATCTCTCTAAGGTCCATTTTAATATTGTACACCCACCTACGCCTTGGTCTTCCCAGTGGTCTCTTTCCTTCTGGCTTTCCCACCAATATCCTACATGCATTCCTCGTATCCCCCATTCGTGCTACATGTCCTGCCCACCTCATTCTCCTTGACTTGATCATTCTAATTATACTTGGAGAAGAGTACAAGTTATGAATAACGTGGTGTTGGGGGTGAATAGTTTGTCTAGAAACTCACAGTGTGGGACATATGCCACTCTAGATCAAAGCAGCGTAACGTGACGCTTTGAGAGAAAACAAAGAGATATTTTTTTCTCCCATCCAGGCTACCGTGATGACAAATAACGCAGCATCCTATAGTAGCTGACGACAAGATACGCCTCTACGGTAGCTCATTAAGGTGTCTTGCCGACACGACTCAAATCTGTTTAATGTAGAACCCCTCCTTTGAAACCGCGCACCCTCAGCGCTGTGCAAACCTACCGTCTGTCTCCGCCATCCCCGAGCGTACGTCACAACTTCAGTAGCCAACCTTACGGAACAAAAGTCCCTATGTTTTCAACGAGATTTCTTGTTCGAGGATTTTGGTTCAAATCTTAGGTTGAAAATTTGATCTAGTAACTTGCAAACGGAGAGTGTGATTAACTCTGAACCTGCCATGTCTCAGGCAGTCGAGTTCCCGTCGCGAAGACTCCAGTTCGATTCCAGGTCAAGTCATGAGGGATTTGGAGTGCCTGAGTACTGATAGTATGCTAAGCTGCATATGTGAAATGTAGTATACTATAACAATAAGACCTGGGAAGAACTAATCGTAACCATTCCTTTGATACAACACGGACATCACAGAAAACAGACGAAATTAGGGGGGGTACACACAAACAAACAGCAAAGCGATTTCTTAAGATTACCTTTTTTCACCGGCTCTGCAGTCCCCTTCGGCCCTGGCATCTGATTTCTCAGTTTCATGATCACTTTACAGACGGTGGGACTCCTTGGACGGGTGATCAGCTGCTCATAAGGCCTCTACCTAAACACAGGACAACAAAGACACAAAATAAACACAGGCACATACCAAACATCTATGCTTTGTGTGGGATTCAAACCCACGATCCCGGTTTCCGAGAGAGCGAAGACAGTACACGACTTAGCCCGCTCGGCTACCGTGACCGGCGATTTCTTAAGAATACTTTTTAAACAAGGAACGTATACTATAAAGGAGACCGTTTACGACTGAGTATTTGTGCGTGTTATTCGTCGGAGATGGTGCTAAGCATAGGCCTAAACGTATCATCATACAACATTTAAGACTGGAAGGGCTACACCATAGCTCAAGTGGTTAGTCGCTGGCTTCCCACCGTGGCGGCCCGGGTTCGATCCCGGGTCTGGTCAAGTGGGATTTGTGGTGGACAAAGTGGCGCTGAAGCAGGTTTTCTCCGAGTATTTCGGCTTCCCCTGCCAATCTTCATTCCACCAATTGCTCCACAATCAGGCTCACCTATCACTTGGGGCTGGTACAATAGGCCAGAAGTGGCCGGAGTACAAGGGACTTAGTTCCAACCCACTAGCAATTAAAAAAACTGGAAAGGAAAAGGGGAAAAAATTATAGAACGTTAATGGCGCCAAAGTTTATACAAAATATGAGGAGCCGGGATAGCTCAGTCGGTATAGCGACTGGCTACGGACTTGACGACCAACGGGTCGGAGTTCCAGTCCCGTTAGGGTCAAGAATTTTCTCTTCCCCACGTTGTCCAGACCGGCTCTGGGGTCCACCCAACCTCCTATCCAATGTGTACGGGTGACACTTTCCCGGGGGATAAAGTGACCGGGGCGTGAAGCTGACCACTCACCTCCAGCTAGTTCCGAGATCAAGAAAATATGGCTCTATACATCCACTCCCCTATACGCCTTCATGGAATAGTGCTTAATTAAGCACAGGGACAACTTTACGTTTATGACGAGGATTTTCGTCGAATTTTCAACGAGTGTTTCACTGCGTTTAATAAAAATGAAATAAAGTTACGAAGATAAAGTTTATGACATAGACACAAATTGCGTAACTCAGGTGTATCATGCGGTACTAGACAGTTGGTCATACAGCACAAGTGGGTGTGCTGAAATAGCAATTAGTGAGAGGCTATCCCAGAAGTCTGATGGATAATTAAACTGTCATAAAGACACAGGCACAAGAGCCTGAAACAATTACTGTCCGTCCACCGCCTTTACAAGAGATTAAATCACATATTCGCATACTTCGAGACGATCTGTGATACGTGCCCCTCTCCTGGATCCAGGCGGGAAACCCTTGAGATCTTGCACCAGCGAGAACATGAACACAGAAACGGCTTGGCTTGTATTCCAGAGGTTCGCGCTTCGAATATCGGAGCCTTTAAACTGGTCTTCCTCAGTCTTCCTTACTTATTTACTCTGGAGGGGCTACCAATTCTGCAGCAAGAAGTTTCCAGCATTTTATGGAACTCGAAGGTTCATTACCGTGTTCACAAGAGCCCTCCACTGGTCTCTATCCTGAGCCAGATCAATCCATCCCATCCCAACCTATCCCTCTAAGATCAATTTTAATATTGTTCACCATCCCACGCCTTGGTCTTACCAGTTGTCTTTCTTTCTGGCTTTCCCACCAGTAGCCTATATGCATTCCTCTTCTCCCCATTCGTGCTATATGCCCTGCCCACCTCATCCTCTATCCATACTAAGTCCAAGGTACCTAACTAAAAACTCCACGGAGTTTTCCTTCTTAAAAAGCCGCCAGTCGCTCAGCTACTCAAGAACTTCCCAAAATTTCATAGAACGTGAATGTTCATTACCATGTTAACAAGAGCCCCCCACTGGTCCATATCCTGGGATTTCATGTGTAAACTCTCATTCCCAATTGTTGGTTTTGAAAGTGTCTTCCCTCCCTACTTTGGCACTGAAATTTTCTAACAAAATTTTCGTATGGTACTTAAGGAATTTATCGAATACACGTTCTAATTATTCGCAGATCCTGTCGTTTACATCATCAATCTTATCCTATCTTGGGGCGTGAACATTCATAACAATGATATCACACCAGCGACCTTTTAGTAGTATATATGATATCCTGTCACTAACGAACTCTACCCTCTTAACTGCTGATACGATTCTCTTACGTACGAAAAAACCTCTACCTAATTCATGATTTTCAAACCCCTTTCCATAGAAAAATGTATAGTCTCCTGCTGGTGCGATGCCATCTCCGTCCCATCTGACCTCTTGTACTCCCGCTAAATCTAACTTATATTTTAAGATTTCTTCTGTCACTGCCCTGAGGGAACCTGTCCTATACAAACTTCGAATATTCCAAGTGCCAAATCTTTAGCTTAGGTCGTTTATCCATGGAATCCGTCCAGGTCCGAGGCTTCTTGTGACATTTCGTAACAAGCTTATTTTTACGGTGATCAGTGTTTAGCCCCATGCCCAACCCCCACCTGAAGGACCACGCCTTATCGGCTGTCCGCGACTGCTTATTCAATATATTCGTGACTACCCTCCATACCTGGAGGGCGTCTCCTCCATCCGCAACCTGAGGACGTACCATGCCGTGATGACAGGGACCCACCTAACATCCGCAACCTGAGGACGTGCCATGCCGTGTTGACAGGGACCCACATAACATCCGCAACCTGAGAACGCGCCTTGCCGTGGTGACAAGGGACCCACTTAACATCCGCAACCTGAGGACGCGCCTTGTCGTGGTGACAAGGGACCCACCTAACACCCGCAACCTGAGGACGCGCCTTGCCGTGGTAACAAGGGACCCACCTAACATCCGCAACCTGAGGACGCGCCTTGTCGTGGTGACAGGGACCCACATAACACCCGCAACCTGAGGACGCGCCTTACCGTGGTGACAAGGGACCCACTCAACACGGTAATTCCTAGGTATCAAGTACTTTAACTAGGTAAGGGAACGAAAGAATAGACGGTACTTAATACAGGGCAATTAACTCGGAGGAGGCCCCAAGTTAATAATTACAAATCATGAGCGATTATTTACGGGTAAAAATGAAACACTGCAACACTGGCCGGGTTCGCACTATTTCCTTCGGCCTGTGGTTCCACATCCTGTGAGGCGGAATGATGCGTCCTGTCGGTCTGTGTCTCCAGGCGAACGGAAACCAATTTCAGCATCTCCTGTATAATTTAAAAAAAAAATGTACTCCTATCGGAACTCGAAATCCGGCCCCTCGGCCATCCTGTAGCCAGTCGCTATACCGACTGAGCTATCCAGTCTCCCTATTATTACACGTAAAATTACAAAAAATGACGCGTTTATGTTCGATTTTCTTGTGTCAGCTCTTTTAAAATTGAAGACAGGTACAGTTGCGGAAGGGTTAGGTGTTCTAAGGGAAATCGGAGCATGTGATTACCATGTAAATGCCACCACCAGGAGCGCTGACGTCGCACTCCTACCTGTGGCAAGATACAACGAAAAGAAAACAATGTTAGGTGCCTAATGACAGTAATTGTGTGTCGACAGGAACTCCATGTGGGATGTGATCGCCGGCACGCTGATACTCAGCGCCAGAAAAACTCGCAGACTTCCTGCTCATTAATGGAGGAGACACACGGTACCGCGGCAGCGCATTTGTATCCGTCTAGTTGACAATCGCGGGCCCTGCCTTCCACCCAAGTGGTCTGGTTTCCTGCATTTCCGCTTTGATTTTAATATATTTTCGTTATAACTTAGTATACTTGATTTGGCATCTTTCCGCCCTGCATTCGTAAAAGAGCTACGAGGGAAAGTCAGTAAACAGATCACAAATAGAATTAAAACAGTTGTAATTGACGTATTACAGATTTTCTATCTATATCACTAGGTAGCAGCACAGTCCAACATCATGACATTCTACGTAGTAGATGCGCATACGCATGATCAAAGGCAGGTTTTATTTGTCAAAACGGTTACAGTGCTTGAGGTGTATAATACTGAAGAGCAGCGATGTTATGCGGGGTTTTTTTTTTGGTAAAAAGATCACCCAGTGCATGGAGGAAGATAGGCGCTGGTCTCTGAAGGAGTTAGAGAGACATACAGGGACTGACCAGGCAACTGTGCATCGAATCTTACGAAAAGACCTACACATGCGCCAGACTGCAGCGAAGTGGGTGCCACACAAATTAAAAGACGTTCAAAAGTGGACACGTTTTGAAGCAAGTCGTGTGAACTTCGAACGATATGAAATTGAAGGAGACAATTTCTTGAATCGGATAATTTCCATCGATGAAACATGAAACATTGAATTTTTTATTTCTTAATCACAATTGAATTTGTCGGGGATAAAAGAATGAAAAAAAAAACACTCATTCCGTAATGTGCAATTTTCTTGCCTACTATACCTACGCCCCTTCACATCCACCTGATCTGACTAAGCCAATCAGAGGGCAATATCATGCCCTTCCATAAGTATATTTTGAACTTTCTTCACTGTAACGTGTTTGCCCAAAAAAAAATTAGTTTCCATGACTTCTGAAGTAACCCACGTATGTAAGATTTGGGGCTTTCACGGCGGTGACTATGAAGAAAGCAGTCTTCTGGGATTTTGCACCGTGTATATGTGGTGTTAACCGACGTTTCGGAGGAACGTATCGCCTCCATCTTCAGGGTAGAAGAAAAAATATATAAGAAATCTGCAAGCAAAGAGACCGTGAGAACCGGTAAAAGCAGACTTCTACCCTGAAGATGGAGGCGATACGTTCCTCCGAATCGTCGGTTAACACCACATATACACGGTGCAAAATCCAGAAGACTGCTTTCTTCATAACCCACGTATATTGGTGACTGAAATAACCGGCTCATATCAGGTTTATATTACTCATTCCAGATGGATGGCGTCACAAAAATATCTTTCTTCATATTGTACTCTTTCTTTCTCATCTTCTTTTCTTTAGATCTATTATCATTTTTATCCTGTCTTTTAAACCGCTTTTTTTTCCTTGTTCCTCCATTTTACACCCCTCTCCTTTTCTTTCTACTCACTTTCTCCAGCTTCTACTTTTATTAAGTTTTATCCTTTTCTTTTGCATCTTCCTCTCTTGTTTTCCTCCTCATCTCTGCTTACTGCTTCCGCTCTTTCTCCTTATCTCCCTTCGGTTGGTCTTCTGTAGTTGTCTAGACCGCAGAATGGGGGGATACCCAGAGATCAGCGCCTCTACAGGACAACCAGCGAACTAGGTAGGCAGCCGACAATTTGAGAAGCGCTGGTGCACTTCTTTGTCATTAGCTGTGCATTTGTCCACGGCACTTCCTTTCATACACAAGTAGCTATTTATTTACAAGCACACACTGCTCCCTGTGTTCACATCTAACACTATCACGTCACATTATGTGACAAAACCTCATGGGTTCTCACATGCAGCAGCAAAAAAACATAATTACCAGTGTATTCTTCTTTGTAACAGGACGGTTGTTACCAGAGTGCTAAAAATACATTAATATCAAGTCAATTACGAAAACAAGCCTACATAAACTAAGATTTGAGGTTCTCACAGCAGTGGTAACGAAAAGTTCCATCTCCCAGGATATAACGCCGGTTGGTAATTTGAAATTCAATCTATGTTAACCGAGGAACATGTTCCTCTATTACGTGCTGCATTCTGCTGTATTTGCTTGGCTTACTCTTACACCCTAAAGATGGTTACTTGTTCTTCTGGAACATCCGTTGACTTTCAACGAACTACACGCCGTTGTATCCCATAAAATATAAATCCTCTATTTTATACAAGATCGGCATAAAGCCCGTTGTAATTTTAATGTGAAACTGCATCATTTATTAGCTCGGAGCATAACACTGATATAAAATTCATCAGAATACAGTTCGTCCTTCTAGAGCCGACCCCTCTCAACAGAATTCGCAGTGGACATGGTCGAATCCACTGGTCGAGGCCTAGTTAAAGCTCCTTACAATTCCTCCGTCCCTCCAATACTTCTTCATAATTAGGCACTTTACGTCTGTTCCGGCCTCAAAACCTGTTTTCCAGCGTCATCTAAATTTTCCTCGAAACGTCTCCCTTCACTCTTGGTCTAGACGTGCTGCTTTGACTTGTATACGGGAAGTGCTAGATCCGACCCTCGGCCGGGCAGTGGCTATTCTTACAGAGGTTTCCGTGGTTTTTCTAAGTTCCTCCAGGTCAAATTCCTGAACCCCGCCTAAAAAAAGGCAGTGACGGTTTCTTTCAGATCCTTTGAAATTCATCATTCACACGTCATTTGACGTTATATGGTCCTTATTTTGAAAGCGTCGTTTAATAACTCCCACCCACAGATAAATTCATCCAGTTTAGAATTTGAGGTTGTGACACTGGTGGTTATGAAGAGTTCTATCTTCTGGGATATAGCGCCGTGTAGCGTGGCTCTGGTTTCCGGCTAGTTCTTGCTTGACTTATTCTTCAACTCTGAAAATGGAGGCCACATGTTTCTTCGAAACGTCGGGTGACATTCAACGGACTTCATGGTGTCATATCCCATTCATCTTGTGAGTTTCTAATTTCATGTCACGTTCGGCTGCCTGTCTTCTTCTTCGTTCATATTATCATAACATTATCTTAATTCCTTTTTGAATCCCATTTGTACCTACTCTTATCCGCATTGAAGAAGAATAAGATTTATGGACGGTGAGTTTGCAATGTATTTGGCGCCCATTATTTATTTTTTGAGGACTCCTTGTTCCGCAGAGCAGAGGTTGAGAACCGCTGATGTAAGATAGGACCTTGGGTTGCATCTTCCTTACTAAATCCATCGCCTGTGACACGAGAGGACATTGGGAACAAGCCGCCGTGCTAACCGCCCGTGATGCACGCCACGCAATACAGTGCCTCCTCCTCTTCAGACATAATTTTCGGCATTAAAACCCAGATGGAGATGAGAGGTCAGCTTCACGTCCTAGCAGCTTTACCCCTAGGGAAATTACTCCCAGAACTCATTGCATAGGAGGTTGCGTGGGGCCCAGGACGGGTCTGGACACTGTGGTCATCCAGCAGTACGTAGTTAAGCAGACTGATCATCCCGAATCCTCTTCATAGCTTGATGTTTAATTAATTAAGCACAGGGACAACTTTACGTTTAATCTCTGATAATCTAAGATGGTGGATTTCCACTGAAGAAATTCAGTTAGTCATTTCTAGAGCTAGAATCTGACGCTAGGATTCAGATGTTGGCATGGCAACCAATCACAAGTAGACAGTGGAAAACATAATCTTGAAGGATCCGAGTGGACTCCACACCCAAAGCACACGAGAGAGATACAAGCGTGTTGATTTCTGGGGCAGCCACGCTAAGCCGAGGCGGAAAAAACTCCAATGATGCCGGGGACAGTAGCCGACACAGTGATATGAATCCAGCGACGGAATGGCTGTGATTGTTGTAACATAACGCCTAAAAGCTGGAGCCAAGTGCCACGTATGCACATCACAACAAATCCACAACCGATATTTAAGTATAAAAAACAAGCGAGTAAATGCCGGAATGAACAGAAATTTGACATTGAATCCCAAAATAAAGAATGACTATGCTGGCGAGGACCATCAGAAATTTACTTGAACCGAACAGAGCCAAAAATGTACTAGCACCTACACAGAAATACCAACCCCTCTTCTCGTTGAGGAGGGTTCCCATTTCCTTGGAACGAATAAAAATTTGGTCATTGGTCCCGAAGGGATCGGAAATCAAGAATGACCGTGCTGGCGAAGGCCAGAAGCAAATTATCAGAACAGACAAGATTGAATCATGTGTCCCCTGTCTGAAGCCACTCTTTCTAACCATTCTAACGTCTTCGCTTCCACACTGCCCCTGTCAGAAGGACGGTGGGGCGAAGCCTGGGATCCTTAAAAAAGTCATACACTTTCTCCAGCCAGAGTAAAGTGTTTATCGCTTCTCACGTGACTTTCTACTTTCACCAATTCCTGTTTTATATTTTCTCTCTCTCTTTCGACAGAGGAGCCCCC
Source organism: Cryptotermes secundus (assembly GCF_002891405.2). Classification (NCBI taxonomy): domain Eukaryota; kingdom Metazoa; phylum Arthropoda; class Insecta; order Blattodea; family Kalotermitidae; genus Cryptotermes; species Cryptotermes secundus. The sequence goes on from NW_019730112.1 coordinate 230,759, forward strand.
ACCGTTACAGCCCGAAACGTGACGTGTACAGAAACAGTAAGGACACGAGAAACAAGAAAAAAACAAAAAGAGATTTTGAACGAATAAAATATGCTTATTTGTAAATAACAGTGTCACGCGATCAAGCGACTACAGACCGGGGTTCGATTGGTAACTCGATATGCTGAACACTTACAGAACGTAACTATAAGTAACTACGACAGTCTGAGTTACACACTCTAAAGATCACTGTAACTACAGCACACATAAAGTCTCCTCAGTCTTCACTTGACGTTGCTTGGTAGTGGCTCTCAACAGCGGACGTTCCTCTACCTTTGGGTTCCCGAAATGTCCCCGGTCTCAGATACCAGCTCCTCATTTCTAAGAATTGCAACTCTCACAACTGACTCAACCGTCCGAGCCATCTCACACCAAACTCCTAGTCTTGCAACTGCCATCTCAAAGACGATCCTATAGAGAGAGTTACTTTATGACTGACGGTTTACCGCCAATCACGTCTTTTGGGTGACAAGCCGCTTGAGACTCACGACCGGCGATTTCTTTTCCACTGAATACTTGTTTTTATAGTCCTTATGAAACATCCTTTCTGACGAGGACGAGTCTATCGTTTACAAGTATTCTTTGTCCTCGCCAGCACAGTCATTCTCAGGTCCGGGTTCCGCGGGACTCATCACCACATTTTACTGTCTCAGGTTAGAGACGCCGCAAACCTGGAGGGTCAGGTCTATTTGTGGGGGCGGGGTCGCATACTTCCAGTGTAGCCCTTAAATTCCATCATAAACCCAAACCCCGTTTTATAAGTCACGCAAACCCCTATACGTGATATTTTATTGTCAGACGTGTGCTGGCAAACATCGGACTTCAACTGTAGACTCACCGTCACTGTATCGTCTCTTAGAGATGTATGAGCCAGTGCGACACTGCCCCCTTACAAACACTGTGATAGCGAACTTCTGTCACATATTGTTGCCTAGAAACCTATGAGCCAGTGCGGCACTGACCAATTACGAAAAGTCTGTAGTATCTTACTGTTGCGCCGTCACCTAGCAAACGTAGGAGCCAGTACGACACTGGCCCAGTATGAACACTGATATTATGTTGGATTTGAGTTTCTCACAGCCGTGACAATGAAGAGATATCTTCTGGGATATAAAAACATACAGTCAGGTGAAAGTCAACCGACGTTTCGCCTTCAGGGTCGAACTAAGAATGAACATGAGGCAGGCAGCAAGATGAGGTATAGGCCGCGCCATAGCTCAAGCGGTTAGTCGCTGGCTTCCCATCGCGGTGGCCCGGGTTCGATCCCGGAGCTGGTCAAGTGGGATTTGTGGTGGACAAAGTGGCGCTGGGGCAGGTTTTCTCCGAGTGCTTCCGTTTCCCCTGCCAATCTTCATTCCGTCAATTGCTCCACAATCACCCTCACCTATCATCTGGAGCTGGTACAATAGGCCAGAAGTGGCCGCAGTACAAGGGATATAGGATCATTTCCATTTTTGGCAATTATGAACATTTTGTAGCAACTTATTGACATGCCATTGCTTAGAAAACTGCAAGGCAGTGCGACGCTCACTCATTCCAAGATTATAGCTTACTTTCCTCATTTTGAAAAAAAAAATAAGAGTAGGCTTATGAGATTGCCACCCCATCAACTTCAGAATGCCTGAACCGATCTTTACGAAACTTGGTATGTATATCACGGCACCTGAGCCCATCTCAACGCCGTACTTCATAAATCCCTCCCGTCAGTCTGTGTGTCTGCATGTGTGTCCCTCATTTCGTCGCTAGGCAACGGATCGGTAAACACGTTCCCGTGAAGAGGAACACACGCAACGGCAGATGAACTGTTGGACGCGTCATTTTCTATGTGGTCCGTGCCTTATCAAAGGAGAGTCTGTGAGACTGCCTGTGTATCACCCTATCGTTGCCAGATAACAAGTCGTCGAGGTTGTTCCCGCGGCAATGAAGAACTGGTAGAGGCGTCGTTTTCTATACGGTCCGTGTTGTATCAAAGAAAAGTAGGCGATTAGTTCTTCTCAGAGTTTATTGTCTTAGATGCTGTCACTTAGCAACACGAATTCCTTGTTTAAATCCTGTCACTTAGAAACCAGAATTCTTTGTCTCAGATCCTGCTACTTAGAGAATTTCTTGCTTTAGATCATGTCACTTAGAAACCAGAACTTCTTGCTTTAGATCATGTCACTTAGAAACCAGAATTCCTTGTTTCAGATCCAGTCACTTAAAAACAGAATTTCTTGTTTTAGATCCTGTCACTTAGAAACCAGAACTTCTTGTTTTACATCCTGTCACTTAGAAATCAGAACTCCTTGTTTTATATCCCGTCACTTAGAAACCAGAACTCATGTTTACATCCTGTCACTTGGAAACCAAACTTCTTGTTTTACATCCTGTCACTTAGAAACCAGAACTCATGTTTACATCCTGTCACTTAAAAACAGAACTTCTTGCTTTAGATCCTGTCACTTAGAAACCAGAACTCATGTTTACATCCTGTCACTTAGAAACCAGAACTTCTTGCTTTAGATCCTGTTACTTAGAAACCAGAACTCATGTTTACATCCTGTCACTTAGAAACCAGAACTTCTTGTTTTACATCCTGTCAGTTAGCAACCGAGGAGTAATTACAGTAACGGAAATTTAAGCAAGCTGTTGCTACACCACTGCCCGCCGCTGTAGTAGCCAGTACGACACTGACCCATTATGAACACTGTGAGGGCAGGAGATAAGCACTACCCACTCTCATCCCGCGTGGAATGATGGAGCCACCGAAGTGAACATGGACCAGAGGCCGCCACAAATCTTCAAACCTGTCACAGAGCCTATCCCTATCAGCTTTAGTAAATCACGTCACTCGGAAAGCCAACAGACCTAACACTAGTCACTGTACTTCTGTCCGTCCGTCTGTACGAGGGCTGATCAGAAAGCAAGAAAAAGTGTATTTACTGCCCTCCAAAAGTATCGTATCTTAATAACTGTTTCTTCCTTCCTCACGAACAAAAACAAATTCCATTACAGAAATTGTGAAATGCAGTCAACATAAATTGCTCTGAATAACACAAAAAAAAAAATCAGAAACACCGTAACATGACAGGTCCTTGCATTAGTTTGCACACAGTTTCATTTCTGAGACCCCTGAATTAATCTGTAAACGTGTCATCTGGCAGGTCCTTAATGTATTTTCGTACACACTTTCATCCGACATGACCCTGGATTAATTTGTACATATCCTTACATGTAAGGTCCTTAACATAATTTATTACGCACTTTCATTTTGCGAAATCCTGAACTTATTTACACTTATCCTTAATTGTAAGGTCCTAGACATAATTTAGTACACATGTTCATTTTACAAAACCCTTAATTAATTTGTAGATATCCTTATATGTAAGGTCCTTAACATAATTTAGCACATACTTGCATTTCGCAGGCCCTTGAACGTATTCGTACAAGTCCTCACTTGGAGGGTCATTTAATTAGTGTCTTCATACCTTAACCTGAAATGACTTTGCATAAGTTTGAAACAACTGCCATATGATGGAGTACTTATAGACGGGTGTTGGATTGGTGGCCGGATTTATTGGACTCTTCCAGACAGCGCGTGACTACAGTTTACAGTTCACTGTTGCACACGTACTAGTGTCTACAGTCTTGTCTTCACTGCCGTTGCTTGGTAGCGGCTTCCAACTGCGGCCATTCCCATTCCTGACGGCTCCCGAAATGTCCCCGACCTCAGCTGCCAGTTTCTAACTATAACAGCTGCGGTCCTCTAACTACAACTCAAAGTCAAAGTCGGAGTCAGAGTTACTATATGACTGACTGTTCACAGCCAATCAGTTCGTCTTGGTGCCAAGTTCCTCGAGGATTCACGACCAGAGACTTTTTTTTTAATTGAACCCTTGCGGTAATAGTTCTTATGTAACATCTTCTCTGAAGAGAAGATATGTTTGTTATGAATACGCTTGGCCTTTCGTCAAGTGTATATTTCGCACATATAACATGTTATTGAAAATTCTTCCTTTTGCACTATATACAAGTCATCTGTCAGGACAGGCTTTACAGAGCAGATCATGTCTATCTTACGTATCTTATGCTACAACGGCAGCTTGGTCACTTGAACGGTCGTAAGCTTGACCACTGTCAAGTTTCAGATTCTTACACGAGTATTTTCTATGTCTGGCTTCACACTGTCCTATACCGCGAACATGTTCATTCTCATGATTTTGTATGACTTCTGCTTGTTGCCTGCACAATTTTGTTATATAATCGTATACGTAGGGAGGGATGAAAGTGTGTGCAAATCGCGGACCTGTATGCCTTGGAAAATTTCCAATGTTGCGGAGAACCTTGTTTTGCAGGCGTTACAATTTTAAGAGGTAGGTGTCTGCCGCTAATTCCCAGGCGGGACAAACGTAAGTCATTACTGATCTGATCGGTGCCTTGTAGAGGGTTAGTTTGATGTTGGCGCTTAAACACGCACTTTCCTATAAGGGGTAGACTATAATAAATGTACTAAAGGCCTTGGCTTCAATCATATTTTAGTACAGTCTCCATGTTGCTAACTGGTCCTGCACGGACCGCGTAGGAAACTTATCTTCCACTATTGTTGTGTTCTCTTGCTGCCGTGAAAACATGAGTTTGTTGAGCCATTTCATGGCTTGCATAGCTTCCTGTTTCGTGTTCGTTGCATAGCAACGGATCTACATGCCACAATATTCTTGCTCAGAACATCACTAATTCATTTGTCCTTAAACTAATTAGTATACTCATTAATTACAAAGCCTTGAACCATTTGTACACATTCACAGCTAACAATTGAAGCAATACAACTTCCCCGTTTTCATGTCCTTCAATTAGTGTATGAATTTTTACACATGACAGACGAAAGGTGACTCTATCCCTGTAAGAGGCCGTGGAGGCCCACAGGGTTATGAGACGTCGAGGCTTCCACATTTTCTAGAAAATTGACTCACAGATGGCGGTAAGGTTGTCAGCCTTAGCGCCAAGCTATTCCTGTGTCTGGCCGTGGAGGCCCAGATGGTTGTGAGGCTGGAGGCTCCTATATTTTCTCTAGACAATCGGCTCACAGATGACGGTGAGGTTGTCAGCCTTATGCTTCGGCCGCGCTTTATCCCTAGAAAGATTCCTGGTGCTCATTTCTGTTAGAGGCTGAGTCGACCCAAGGGCCATAGTGCGGCTGGAAGGATTAGGTCAATCGACAAATCCAATGATTTCATCGGTCTGTGGCATAGTGCCTCAACCAACTATGCTACCGCGTCACACACGGCAGATTGCTAAAATGCTTTGAACACGGGGTCAGTTAAGAGATGCAAGGATGAACCTGCACGGTGTGTAGTGACATCCTGACGATCCGTTTGTCTGATTAATGGCAGACGTTATTAATGAAGACACTGAAGTCTAAGAATCGCAGAAATTGCGTGTCTCACGCTAGGTAGCCTTGCACTTTGTGCAATTATCTGAAAGCATTCTACGTTGCAGAGGACACGACATAATTGCATAAGAATGCAGCCACGCGGCTGCAACAAGTTCCTCAATGCATATTTCACTGCGACAGCTTCCGAAGTCGGAACTGGGGTAAGACCTCACACATGAAATGAACAGACAAATTTTCACGCCAGGACGATATCTCACTGCGTGTCGCGAGAAATGCATTCCGCATACTCATGAAATTCCACTTCACTAAGAGGGAGAGGCTCTAACACAGCTGTCATGGACGTCATAGTGTATCACTAGGTAGCAGCGCAATTCAGCTTCATGACAGTGTAGGTAGCAGACGCGCATGCGCATGTTCGGAGGCTGGTTTCAATGGTAAAAATGGAGATCATGCTTGAAGAATGTACTACCGAAGAGCAGCGTTGTCGTGCGTTTTCTTTTGCGGGCAAAAGGAACTGGATGCAAAGGATAATCATAAAGGTATCTTTCGTGTTTACGGTGGAAAACGTTTGTCTCGTAAAGCGGTTCATAGCCGGGAGACAAACGGCCTGAGGTTATGAAGAATAGCTATCAATGTGCAGAGGCTTGGCGATAACAGATATTTCTTTATGTTCCTATTTAATCTTTTTCCTTCCATCCTGTCTGCCTTTTTGCTCCTTTCACTTCCCCCTCCTCCCTTTCGTCGCCCTTTCGCTTCCTATTTGTCCACCTTCATCATGATATTTCTTCATTCCCTCTTTTATACTTTCCTATCCATTTCTTTCATTCTTCCGTTTATTTTAATTTGTTCTTCTCCTTATTTTGTTTTGCTCTTTCTTTCCTTTCATTTTGCACTTTCCTGTCCTGTAAGCATTAGAATTGATTTGGAACTATGGATCTTATACAGAGTCGGTAGAACTCCATGGAAGGGGGATCAGCCCTGTCTCAAGTACCTACCTACACACAAGACAACACAGACATAGAAGAAAGGCACACAGACATACGTGCCTCGACTGGGATTAGAACCCATGACTTCAGTGTTTGAGAGGGCTAAGACCATAATTTCGAGTGCGTGGCCACTGTGATCACTTTTTTTATCACTTATCCTGTTCTCTCTTTTTGCCTTTTAAACTCCGTTATGATGTTTATTTCAGTTTCCACATTTTCCTTCTTTATTCTTGTTCCTTCGGCCCTTTCACCTTCCCCCTATTCGGATCCCAAGGTGCGACATGGGCCGCTTTGTGGGCCCTCCGCCGCCCCGGACATTGAGACGCTACTACGAGTAAAACTAATGGCTCGGGAACCTCCTAGAGGAAGCGTTTTCGTGAAATGTCGACTTTCAGTTGATTTGAGATAATGTTCGAGTGTGTAGCAAGGAACCAGAGAAATACGGCATGGCCAGTCCGTCCAGGAATCGCAGATCGTGGCAGTACAGTCTGGTTAAAACAAACCAAAAACGTTTCGGTGCATATTTGCCTCCAGGAAGTTCCGTCTCGTTTCAGAAACGAAACATTTAATGGCACAATCACGCATAACTTTCATTAGGACTGATTTCAGAACATCAAAGTTAACATACACTACATCCAACGGCTGCGACATACCTTTCAGGAAAACCCTCTGGTAGCAGAGTCTGAAGGTTCAACACCCCTAATGCCAAAGCCCGCAACTGGATACGATCTTGAGCCAGTTCCATCCACCTCTTATCCTCACAGCCTATTTCTCTTAGATACAAATGAATATTGGGGTCCATAAAATGTTGGAAAATTCTTGAGTAGATGGGCAACCAGTGGCTTCACAAGGACTCAACTCCATATTGTCAGGGGGGTAAAAACAGAGTTGTCCATGTGCTTAACTAATTAAGCACTATGCTATGAAGACGAGCGGGGGGTGTGGATGTATAGGCTCACGTCTTCTTAGCCTCTGCACTAGTTGGAGGTGGTTGAGTGGTCAGCTTCACGCTCCTGCCGCTTTAGCCCCGGGGAAAGAGCCACCCGTACCCATTGCATAGGAAACTAGGTGGGCCCCAAAGCCGGCCTGGACGACGTGGAGAAAAGAACATTTTTCACCATATCGGAATCTGAGCTCTGACCCTTCTGTCATCCAGCCCGTAGCCAATCGCTATACCGTCTGCGCTATCCCGGCTCCTAGAACTAGTAAACCAGTTAATGAAAATAGGGGGAAATACAAAATATTTAGATGTAAAATATAAAGAATAAAAACATTTGGTTGCTCAAGGCGTAGAAGGGTAATATTAAGGTGAGTCTCAAAGAACACGAATCCTCGTGTAAGGATACTGGAGTACAAACGGAATGAATAAGGGCCCTTCTTGGGCTGCTGTGACAATGATAATGAACCTTCGAGTTCTGCAAAGGGGAAGGAACATGGCGACCAGTTAGGTGGCCACCAGTTTCTTGAGCATCTTTAATGAAATTAGCGTGAAGATTTTAAAACCTAAGATTACGAGCATATATATATATATAAATCAGCCATTATTCACTCTTTCCGTCTGTCTTAGTGCATTTTATGCCTCCAGATAATTGAAACCGTTTTCGCTTAGAATTATACGCGACGATTCGCACCCATACCAAGCAAATCAAATATAATTACACTTTAACACAACGCAGTCTTTAAACAAACACATGTGCAAATTGTATTTGTCACTATCCGCACGTGTCACTGAGCGTCTCAAGACGCACATGCGCACTTCTTCAGGTCGGTCCTGACGTGTGATCATTTTGCCAGACTGTAGGGGGAAGACACATTAAAGGGACAAAGTACTCTTTTGTTTTTATGGTTTCTGTCGGCAATGAAAATGTACAACTCAATCCAAGCCCCCCACCCCGCCAACAACTCCATAAACCCCAGGTAAAACCACTTGTCCATTCCATTTTGTACCTGGAGCGCACCCTAAAAGTCTCGTAATCAATCTTTCCAACACTTTCTGACATTCGGGGTGTCCCCTAGAAGCTCATAACTTCCTCTACAGCAGAGTTGCTGGACCTCTCTGTCTACGCATCCGTTTGGTGTACTTCACTTCACGTACTGCTTGGTCTCAGAATGAAACTTCACTAACTCTTTGGTCTCAGAGTGAAACTTCACGTACTGCTTGGTCTCAGAGTGAAACTTCACGTATCTCTTTCGTCTCAGAGTGAAACTTCACGTACTGCTTGGTGTCAGAGTGAAACTTCACATAATGCTTGGTCTCAGAGTGAAACTTCACGTATCTCTTTCGTCTCAGAGTGAAACTTCACGTACTGCTTGGTGTCAGAGTGAAACTTCACGTATCTCTTTGGTCTCAGAGTGAAACTTCACGTACTGCTTGGTGTCAGAGTGAAACTTCACATAATGCTTGGTCTCAGAGTGAAACTTCACGTGCTCCTTGGTCTCAGAGTGAAACTACAGGTATCTCTTTGGTCTCAGAGTGAAACTTCACGTATTTATTGGTCTCAGAGTGGAACTTCACGTACTCCTTGGTTTCAGAGTGAAACTACGCGGATCTCTTTGGGCTGAGTGAAACTTCACGTACTGCTTGGTGTCAAAGGGAAACTTCACGTACTGCTTGGTGTCAAAGTGAAACTTCACGTAATGCTTGGTCTCAGAGTGAAACTGCACGTACTCCTTGGTCTCAGAGTGAAACTTCACGTACTGCTTGGTCTCAGAGTGAAACTTCACGTATTCCTAGGTCTCAGAGTGGAACTTCACGTATTTCTTGGTCTCAGAGTGGAAATTCGCGTATTCCTTGTTCTCAGAGTGAAGCTTCACGTAAGCCTTGGTTAGAGGGTGAAAGCAATTAACGAAAAATGTTACACGATCTGACGCATGACGCCTTAAGGTGCTCGGAGATAAGAGTGTACGCATTCTCAACCACGAGACTTCATGGAAATAAGTGACCACCACTACGAAATGCAACGTGTTTCGGATACACTATGGCATGCTGTATACGCGCCCTATCGTCATGTGCCTGCAGCTGAGCAGCCCAGTGTAAAAGTAAATGCGCGCTGAGCAACAAACAGCAGAATGCGGGCAAAATTAGGAGACAGCGCAAGCATCACTTTTAAAATGACGTGCGCTTGCATTTCCTCACGCAATGTGCACTGTTTACGTCATGTACAGAGATTACATGAAAAGATCGAATTAAATTATGATGTTTTGAGGTGCGAATTAATGAGCTGTCTGGGAGGGGCTGTCGCCCCCAACCGGCAGAAGTTACACGGCTCTACAAAGATTTTAATGAGGACACTTCATGAGTCCTTCGTGTCAACTTACAGCTCGGCGCAACATAATGTCGGTCATATACACTGCCCGTGTAAAGGTTATGTTTCTGCGTCATCACATCTTTACAGTCCCCTATTTTATGAAACGTTAGGAAATGTAAATATTCTATCACGGCCGTTGGTAGTCCTTCAGTTACGGGCAACCAACTGCGGGTAAGAAATAAAATCATTGTGGTCCCTCAGAAAAATATCCCACTTAGACTTGAAATGATTCTGACGATGGTGTATACTGTACTTCATCTATCGTCTGGTATGTAAAAGACAAAAGACCACGATGTTTCGGAGACTGGATCTGTCTCCGTCTTCAGGTGGATAGGGAAGGATAAACATACTCAGATGGGCCCCTTAGAAAGATCTATTCCCAATCACCGTGAAAACCCCGGATATAGAAAAAAAACTGGGCCCGTTAGAAAGAGCTAGTCTCAATCACGAGACAAACCGTGGTTTTGATGATAACAACCTATGAATAATCGACAACCGGTTCCATCAGTGGGAGATAAGAATAAAATCACAGTAAAAGACATGATAGAAAATTTGTTCCAAGCATGCACATGTCAACAATGTAAAAAACAGAAGTATAGATTAAATTCCAGGAATTGAGTTAAAAACGAAAGTAAAAACTTGGATAATGCATGCCTAATCTGCGTGCCACCAGGACGACTTCCGGGAATCAGACTAATCCCCGGAGCAAAACTTGCAGAAGTAATGGAAGCCACTAATATTCATAAAAACTTACATTTTTTATTTGTTAAGCTCTTCATTGATGAAGGGAATCGATAAGGGAGAAATATCCAAACTGGGTTGGCTGATCGGATTGGATGAACATGCCATATGAGCTGATTCTTTGTACTTTCTGTATCTGCTGTTACTTTCAACCTCCAAGATCTTAGCTTCGTCCCAGCTTACCCTATGACCTTCATATGCATTGGTTCAGCATGCATGACCTTCTTCCAAAACAAGCCAAAAGAAGTACAACGTCCCATTTTAAATACAAAATTCAATCCGATTTTGTTCCTCACAGCAATGCCCCATTTCAAATATAAAATTCAATCCGCTATGGTGCCTCACAACAATGCCCCATTTCAAATACAAAATTCAATCCGCCATGGAGCCTCACAATGCTTCATTTCAAATGAAAAATTCGATCAGCCATGGTGCCACACAACAATGCCCCATTTCAAATATAAAATTCAATCCGCTATGGTGCCTCACAACAATGCCCCATTTCAAATACAAAATTCAATCCGCCATGGAGCCTCACAATGCTTCATTTCAAATGAAAAATTCGATCAGCCATGGTGCCTCACAACAATTCCCCGTTTCGAATGTAAAATTCAATCTGCTATGGTGCCACACAACAATGCCCCATTTCAAATATAAAATTCAATCTGCTATGGTGCCTCACAACAAAGCCCCATTTCAAATATAAAATTCAATCCGCTATGGTGCCTCACAACAATGCCCCATTTCAAATACAAAATTCAATCCGCCATGGAGCCTCACAATGCTTCATTTCAAATGAAAAATTCGATCAGCCATGGTGCCTCACAACAATTCCCCGTTTCGAATGTAAAATTCAATCTGCTATGGTGGAAGCACGAATGGGGGAGACGAGGAATGCATATAGGGTATTGGTGGGTGCCTCACAATAAAGCCCCGTTTCAAATACAAAATTCAATCCGCCATGGTGCCTCACAACAATGCCCCGTTTCAAATACAAAATTCAATCCGCCATGGTGCCCCACAACAATGTCCTACAACGCTACATATTATGGATACGTAATTATCGCTTATTTTTCATACAGAACAGACCCTGGATTCGGTTCTCACTATGCAGGCCGTTTATCCCGTATGAGGCGTGTCACTGTTTCCCTCAGTCTTCCCTGATTATCGCTGGAGGAATATTTTAAGATCTCTTCCGTCCAAATTTACCATTTATATTCCTCTCCCTGGTCCGTGTTGATTAACCTACGCAGTTAATAAACCGTCGTTAATAAAATTAACAAGAGAGAAAAGTGACTGCCTGCAATTTTTATTTCGGAGTCCACCGATATGTAATTCTGTTACGTAGGGAGCGGTTGGTCCCGGGATCTGACTTCATGTACCTGGACGGGCAGAAGGGACGTCAATCTGTGGGACGCGAGCTGATACAAACGCACATAAAGTGCCCTCCATTTGGCAATTAAAGCGCAGCGTTCTGGAGCATATACTTCCGTGCACGCAACGTGAAACAGTCCGTAAGCGCCAGACAGGGGTGCCAATCAAACATCACTGTTTCACTGCTGTCAGTGTCTGGTCTATACATAAAGGGAACAGGTAAATTCGTCCATTGCTTAATTAATTAAACACCATGTCATATAATTAGAATGATCAAGTCAGGAGGATGAGGTGGGCAGGGCATGAAGCACGAATGGGGGAGACGAGGAATGCATATAGGGTATTGGTGGGAAAGTCAGAAGAAAAGAGACCACTGGGAAGACCAAGGCGTAGGTGGGTGGACAATATTAAAATGGATCTTAGAGAGATAGGATGCGATGGTATGGATTGGATTGATCTGGCTCATGATAGGGACCAGTATACGGCTCTTGTGAACACGGTAATGAACCTTCGGATTCCATAAAATGCTGGGAAATTCTTGAGTAGCTGCAGAATTGGCGACTCCTCAAGAAGGGCTCAGCTCCATGAGTAAGTAAGCACCACGTCATAAAGGCGTCCAAGGGAACAGAGACGTAGCTACGCCCATCTTGACCTCGACACTAGACGGAGGTGAGACAGCATCAAGTTTCGGCAGCTAAACAAGGGGAACACGCTCCCCGGTACCCACTGGATTAGAGGTTGGGTGGGCCCTAGAGCCTGTCTGGACGGAGTCCTCATGTTGTGTCAAAGGGACAGACGTACACAGAAGTAATTGTTGCATGCATTCCTTGCCAAAACAATACAATATAGCACACTAATTTCGCCGACAAGCGGCGGTCGCTCGGTCGGTGTAGTTCGCTTTCGGACTAAAGCCACGGAGTTTCTTCTTTAATATGAAGGGTTAATGTAATAACGTTTTAGATTTATAGGCCGAGTTTAAATAAATTACGTTAGTTATGGCCATTTCCTGGTTCTGTCATGGATACCGTCGAGGTACAATTATGGAAGACGATATGGGTCATGTGACCACGCGCACCACCAGGAAGGAAAAATCCACACATCCGCCCATTCTCGAATTTTGGAAATAATTAAAACTGAGAAAGGAAATAAAGTTACGAAGTATTACTACCAACATTACCAATTATCAATTATAAGACGAACAGTAAAATTATTTTTAAACCGTTGGGACCTATAACTTCTAAATTATCTTCATTTGTGTCCTTGTCTGGAGTTATCCTGGCCTATATGAAGGACCCAGTGAAGGCAAGGTTCTCTCTCCAAACATGCCTACATTCCTAAGAATGTGGTACTGTTAGGATGTAGAATTTGACGTTTACTAGCACAAGTTTCTAATATCAAATATCACAATATCAGAATATAAAAAGAATAGACAAACACAGAAGATAAAACAGGAAAGAGAGGAGAAGATGGGTTCGTTCATAAACATTCTAAAATGTTTCATCAAATGACTCACTGGTCTGGCAATGGGAATTGTGACACCAGTCTCGTATGCGCTTCATTACCATGGAAACGACACACCATCAGACAGAGTCACTATTCCCCTGATTGCTAGGCTTATCTCTTTGAGTTATCAATATCGTCCGCACATCCGACAGCAGTAACACAAGACCACGTCATAAAATCATAGGCGTTACGACGTCGGTAGGAGTGTTCAAGTGTGACTCCCTGTTAACCTTCATATTCATTGTTAATAAAAAAAAGGTAAAGCTATCGCTGTGACAAGCCATGGAGGCCCATGGGGTTGTGAGACGCCGAGGCTCCCACATTTTCTAGACAACTGGATAACAGATGGCGGTGAGATTGTCAGCCTTCCGAAGAAACTAGATTTTTTTTTCCTGTGAGGTACGGACTTAATTTTTACACGTTATTTAAAAGAAGTTCAGTCTTCAGACCGGCCAACTCGATCAAGGTTTTCCGTGGTTTTCCTCGATCGTAGAACAAATGCTGAGTTGGTACCCATATTCAACGTTGCAATGCATTCTTCACGTGCAGCCCTCCCAACGTCTTATAAAAATTAATTCCGATCATATGTGTTACCTCTATCACAAGGATGAACGGGCACTGCATGGGAACCTTCTTGCTCCCCCTCTCACTCCCCCCCCCCTTCTCACCCTTCAGCTTTAGATACACAGTCTATACCTGGACACATTACAAAAACTCTTCCTACTGTTCGCTTGTGACTCTCGTCATACAGGCATTCCTTATCAGTGGTTATTCATCAATATCCTGTGCTCGGGAACGGCAGATGCTGCCGCACATTTCCAGTGGGTTGCGCGCGCAGCTCCCTTGACTTTGACCCATCGTTCTGGTTCAGTCATGCCGTTGTACTACAATTTCCCACTGTGCTCAGCGTTTCCCGTTTTACGCGTATTGGATGTACACGGTTATTTTAGGGAAGGCAACTTCCGCGTATAACAAGAGTCACTTGTATTATATAACACTTACTTTATGTTACTTTCAAATTACTCCAGCAGTTTTTCAAAACTTTCTGCGTTCTCTATATTACTAAAGGCAAAAAGGTAAATTTGTCCCTGTGCTTAAGTAATTAAGCATTACACCGTGAAGGCGTATGGGGGAGTAGATATATAGATCCACATTTTCTTGAACTCTGCACTATTTGGAGGTAAGTGGTCAGCTTCACGCCCTGGCCGCTTTAGCCCCAGAGAAATAGCCCCCGGTACCCACTGAATAGGAGGCCGGGTTATCTCAGAGCCAGTCTCGACTTGGAAAAGAGAAAATTCTTGATTATACCGGGATAGGAACTCCAAACCGTCGATCGTCCAGCCCGTATCCAGTCGCTGTACCGACTACGCTATCCCGGTTCTTCTATATTATTAAATATGTATTAATACTGTAAACGGATTTTCGCCTCTTAAGTTGCTTTGTCAGTATCGTGACAATGAACGTGGACCAACCCGTTGAAATAAGACGTTTCTTAGAGAAGGCGCTGCACTGGACACCCCTGGGACAGTCGAAGCATCACGGGTTCCACGACCGCGGTGTGTTTCACCTCATTTTGGTGAAGCGCCTCTCATCAATCAGCGGCAAAGTACATGAGCTTCCTGACACGTGTATCAATATAACCTCCACATCCAGCAATTCAATACCGCATCGGGTCCAGGTGTGACGCATTGCCTGACTGACTGACTGACTGACTGACTTCATTGACAGCTGTATGAGGGTATCTGTTCATATTGTGGGCGAGTGTTTCGGTTTATTTTGCGATGCTTTCCAAATGCAGAAGTTTTTATCTTCTACGGTATGACGACGGTATCCCGGTGAAATTCGGCCAGAGTTTCAGAGGAATATACTCCCTCCATCTTCAGGGTGAAGAGTAAGACAAGCAAGAAAATAGCATGAAGCAGGAAGTAACCTTGCTGCCGAGAAGGCAGCACTCTACAAACCCACCGCTGTGACATCCTCAAATTCAAATTTCAGTAAATAAACTTCGTGCTGTGGAATGGTAGGGACATTGATGAATATGACCGAACTGCGGTCTGCTCGAGGTAAGTTGCGGTATTTACGTCGGGGGACTGTGGCAAAATGTCAGTGTCTGTCTGTGTTTATAGTGACATCTCAGTGCACAGAGCATTTCCTTGCGATAACATTCGCCGTAAAGGTAGAAAGGAAAACAAAATATGGCAACAAAAAATATGACGGTGTAATATTATATTTAAGCGTTTTGTTGCATTTATATATTTCTAAAAACGCACAATATATTCAGTCCTCAATGCAACTATTTTCACTCTTATGCCTCTTCCTTGGGGGACTCTCGAATTTGAGCCAGCAGAATATGGCCATGAGTCCCGCTGGACATGGAACCGAGAATGACTGCGCTGGCGAGGACCAGCAACAATTGTAAATAACTGACCAATCCTCTCGTGAGAGAGGATGTTACATAAGGACTACAACCGCAATGTTAAGTTGGAAAATAAAATTATTGGTCGTGAGTCTCAAATGGCTTTTCACAAAGTTACTCTGACCCAGTTAGTTGTCAGTATTCGTTTGAGAGGCTTCTGCACAGAAGGCTGTGAAGATAGGACTTGAGGTCATGAAGCTGAAGAATCTCCACTGTTAGAAACCGTTACCAGAGAACAGCTAACAAAGAAATAGCAGGATGGAGAAAGGTTTAGAGGGTGCTGTGATGATTTGCAAAGTGTGGAGATTAGCGACAGCTCTGTTAGTACTTGTACCTACAAGTCGTGTATATAAGTGGTCAATAAATCAACTCACCAATCCATACCCCGTCTATAGTCACACTTACAAATCGTGACAACACTTAGACCCCGAATTTGTATGCAGTATATTCCTGCGGGACGTCAGTATACTATCAGACTACACGGACGCTCATCCCATGAGACAGTACACACCAAAATGATAGTTTTATAAGATGTAGGTAGTGTACAACGCAATATTTTCTCATGATGAAGAAAGTATCTTGAGATTTGCGTCTCGTTTTTCGATTTAGGATCAGTTTCAATCGGAAAATGTGTAAGCCCCGTTATTACGTCGGTCAGCAACCTGTTATCAGCGCTTCATTTCGCGTTACATGCTTCTCTATGAAAATGCCTATAATTACATTTATTTCATTGCTATTATCACGGCACGGTAGCCGTGCTCTTCACTTAACGCTGTGCGCATGTCACTGCTGGGAACTGCCACGTCATCATTCTGCTCCTACATTATAGTCATTACGCCGGACGTCTTGAAATTATTCCACAGAATTCACGTCCTGGTATTGCACTGTCATGCGAACCCAAAAGAAGACAACTAATTCTCGCACTAGCAGCTCGGGAGGCGCCAGTAGCATCTGTAAATAATCCTTGAGGAATTCCTGAACAAGCAACAGCCAGACCCCTGGCCTCAGACGTGTGTTTACCTAACCTCCAAATTTCAACTGAAATCCATTGTGCTAACACACAATATAAACTAATTACAGTAACTCAGTTTCCAACTGGGCGGATTAGCAGGGCGGTAACGGCCCTATAATCCTATCCTGCAAGTACTCGGTTGGAATCTCGACAGGAACACCGGTTTAATCTGGTCTCTGACAATAAGGGAGGAACATAGACTGAGGGCGTTTGAGAACAGGGTGTTGAAGAGAATATTTGGACCGAAGAGAGATGAAGTGACAGGAGGTTGGGGAGAACTGCATAATGAGGAGCTTCATAACTTGTACTCTTCTCCAAGTATAATTAGAGTGATCAAGTCAAGGAGGATGAGATGAGCGGTGTATGTAGCACGAATGAGGGAGAAAAGGCATGCATATAGTATATTGTTCGGAAAACCAGAAGGAAGCAGACCACTTGGAGGAACTAGACAGATTTCTGAAGATGATATTAAAATGAATCTCATAGAAATAGGATGGTTCTCAGTGCTGACAGCATCTTCTTCTAAGTAAACTAAATTTTCGTGAAATGTTAACTTTCCCTCTTAATAAGATGCGTGTGAATATGAACTGGGTTACTCACAACTGCTGTCTGCAGATCCAGACGGTAGATTGCAGCACCGTTCGGACCGACATGACGTCACCTGCAGCAGAACACAGGGAGAGATGCAATACCTGTGCACTCATACGTGGGGGGGGGGTATCCCATTCATTCTTCACGCAATACAAGTCAACTTTATTTCCCATTTAATGATGCTTTGTAAGCATGTTATACACTGCCGCAGAAACAAATGTGCTGAACACATTTTTAATGAATCAGTTAATGCACTTTTTTCTCAATCCTTCGGAACCTAAAAATAATTACCAGTATACAGCTCAGTCTGTTTAGCAACTATCTACGGGTCGGACGACCGGGGTTCGATTCCCGGCAGGTATAAGAGATTTCTCTCGCTCCACAGCGTCCAGACCGGCTCCGGGACTCACCTATCATGTCAAATTGGTACCTGGGGCCCTTTCACCGGGAGTAAAGCGGCCTGGAAGTAAAGCTGACCACTGACCTCCATCTAGCACAGACGTCAACAATACGTGGATCTACACCTCCAATCCCCCACACGTCTTCATGGCGTGTTGCTAAATTACTTAAGCACAGACAGCTTTACCTAATCCTTCCAGTCGCATTATGGCCCTGAGTTCGACTCAGCCTCTAACAGAAATAAGTACCAGGAATCTTCCTCTCGGGTGTAAAGAGCGGCCGGCGCGTAAGGCTGACCTCACCGCCATCTGTAAGGCGATTGTCTAGAAAATGTGGGAGCCTCGCCGTCTCACAACCCTATGGGCCTCCACGGGCTGTTACAGGGACAGATTTACCTTTTTACAATTCTTCTCAGAAACCGATTACGCCGTAAAAGGAACATGTCTTTGTAATCTGGGTGCATGTTTTAAACGAGTTTAGACGGGAATTTATAAATATTACTTAGATGTACTACAAGCCTAAACGCCTTAACTGGAAAAGGAAACGAAAAATTTGTTCACAGACTACTCATCACGAATCGAGATGCACTGTCTTCACCATCACGTTCTACCATATATGTACTCTCCTACGCACAAGTATATGAGAAACTAATCGCCTATTTTTCTTTCATACAACACAGTATATAAAGCGACGCCTCTAAGAGTTCTCCGAACCCGCGGGAATGTGTTTAGCCAGCCGTTGCCTAGCAATGACAGGGGATACACAAACAAACATGGAGTCTCTCTCCTTTGATATGACATAGACAGCATAAAAAACGAGTCCAGAAATTCTTCTATTGTTGTGTGTGCGGTAGAGTTTCTATCGAACAGTTGCCTAGCAACGATATGGAAGGAAGGATTTATGAAGCACGGTCAAGTGCCACGATATACATAAAGATTTTTGTTCAGGCATTCAGACGATGATACAGGGGGATTCACAGGCACACAAACAGCAACGTGATCTCATAGCCCAACTTTTTGTTTTCAAAACGAGAAAAGTAAGCTAAAAAAAACAGAACTCTTAATGTAAAATGACACCCAACACATTCAATAACCATTGTCATCAGTGCAAGAATGAAGTCAAACAGATCTAACCCTTTTCTAGTGACAGTAATTCTTATTGTTGCGCCTTTCATTTGTTCCCACAATACGATAAGAAATGAATATGTTGGTAGCACCGCACGGCGTTAAACACTGACATCTGGTGGCGCAGTCTGCAATTTGCTGTCTACCTCTGTAACCAGGGGGACATTCGTTTCCAAATTACACGTCAGACCAATGAAAATAACACGATTCGCTGGGGAGCTGCCTCCAAGCAATCATTTCTTTGCCTCGCACCATGTTGTCCGCGGACCCATGGTGGCCCGTCTGAGATGTCTAGCGACTCAAATTCAGCCATCTCCAGCCTCCACCCGCTTCGCACCATACAAGGATCTGACAAATTTCTGTATCATAAATGTTATTATCTTCCGCGCGGTGTTCCGAAATATGGATACATTTCAAGCACGGATAAAAAAATATGGTCATGGGTCCTGACGGGCCCGAAACAGAATGACTGTGCTGGCGAGTGCCAGCAGTAATTTATTTGAGTGGAATCTCATCCCAGAAGATGGTCTTCTTCATTGTACATATTTACTGTATTAGCCTGCAACAGTATTGTGTCAGCCTGCCTCTTCCAAAAAAAAGTGTTGAAATTATTAGAGAGATTCGAGGGCACAGTGGCGCAATGTCTGAACAATGGCCCCCAAGGAGTCGCGACATGCTTAAACTGGGGATGTCGAGTTCTCAAAAAAGATTTAAAGCATAGATATATCCACACACACACACACATACACAGTTTGGGTAAAAGTCGGTAAGGTTTAATATACGTACCCCCCTAAAATATCATTACGTTACAAGACGGAAGGACACGGGTTCGTTTCCCGATGAGGTCGTTGGATCTTTCAATTGACCTAATTCTTCCAGCCGCACTGTGGCTCTGGGGTCGACTTAGCCTCTAACAGAAATGAGTGCCAGGAATCTTCCTGGGGGTAAAATGCGGCCGGCGCGTAAGGCTGACAAACTCACTGACATCTGTGAGCCAATTGTCTAGAAAATGTGGGAGCCTCGACATCTCACAAACCTATGGGCTTTCATTGCCTGTTACAGGGATAGCTTTACCTTCTCCTAAATCTCAGAGAATTTAGCTGCAGTCAGAAATACAATTCGCGAGTATTTCATGAATGTACAAGAACATTTTATAGCTTACTGAAGGTGAAGACAGGCTGTAAAGCTATTTAGGTTCCTGCTGTCACCGTACAGCCTGATAGGCACCCGTAACATTGTGCAGACCGGAAGGAATGGGTTGTAGCGAAAAGTCGTGTATTATTTTTGGAGATCGCTGTATCATAAATTTGCAGAATCCCTCTCCTAGCAGTTTCTTGAAATTCTGAAGTGTGCTAAGAGAACTCGGAGATGCTGTCACGGGGGATGCGTGGACTGTTCAAGTTGGATGCAGGTCGAGTGTGGCGTGAGAGATGAACCTCCAACAGCACCTGTCGAATTGTTCCCAGACAAGTCAGTCCCCAGAATTCAGCGGAAATTAACGAAAAACACTCATAATGACAGCCACTTGCCAGCCTAGTAACTGTACACGAAGTTAACAACTCTGTTACAAAGGCGTGAGGCCCCTAACGGATGCCAAAGTGGTTCTTGAGAACTAGCAGGACATTTAACGAATTTTCACTTGTCGAAGCGAGAGGCATGTAACAAGATGCAATGTTATGGGTCAGACAGTTGAAGCGAACCTCGTAAACCTGATTACACGGTGCACACATAAAAAGCAGAATTATTCATAATAGACTAACACAGAGGCTCAAATAGTTTAAGCGGTTTTTTCCACATAAGTTCAAACAAGTATTTACGCCCATATATATTTATATTGTTACGTGTACATCCAGTGCTAGGCAACGGGTTGGTAAACAAATTCCCGCGAAAACAGATTCTTGGTAAACAGTCCTTTGCTACGTCACGCAACAATAGAGGAACCTGTGTTTTCCGTGTCAACGGCGACGTCACAACAGTGGATAGTGATCACGTGATGTTTTCTGTAGATCCGACCGACGCGCCGATAGGCTGGCTGAATTGCGATCACGTGATATGTGTTTACTATAGGTCCATGTCCGTTCCTAAGCTATACAAGTAAAGTAGTTATAAGTTACGAATAAACAGGAATGAACAGGACACTAACTTTCATATAAGAAAAGAAATCTGGTCATGAGCCCCAGTCGGGGTTCGACACCAAGCCAGACAGACTGACGGACAGTCAGTCGCAATGGGACTTGGACTTGGACTTACGAATAATAACGGCAGGAGCACGCGAATAAGCAAGCAAGAATATAGCCACGGGAAGTTTGTAGTCGAAGAAGAATTAGAAGTCGGCCTGTGAAGACATAACGTGTGATAGGAGATTTCATTTATGTGTAATATTTGGTGTGTGTGACTCAGTGAGACTGTTATAGTTCCCGTGTTATAAATCCGTGTAGACTAGTACAGATAGACTGAAGAGATTAGTCCGAGCCATAGCTCAAGCGGTTAGTCACTGGTTTCCCACCGCGGTGGCCCAGGTTCGATCCCGGGTCTCGTCAATTGGAATTTGTGGTGGACAAAGTGGCGCTGCGGCAGGTTTTCTCCGAGTACTTCGGTTTCCCCTGTCAATCTTCATTCCACAAATTGCTCCACAATCACCCTCGCCTATCATCTGGGGCTGGTACAATAGGCCAGAAGTGGCCGCAGTACAAGGGACTTAGTCCCATCCCACTAGCAATAAAAAAAATAGACTGAAGAGATTAGTGTGGACTGATTGTAAATTGTGTAAAGCAGCAATAATGTAATAATTAATTGTAGTTACGACCGGTAGGTTATTATTAAATCCAATTACCTATCCAAACCCGCGTCTTGGTCACTGTGACACGTGACAGTTTCTTAGTTGAAGATATGTACATATATATGTGTGTGTGTGCGTGTGTGTGTGTGTGTGTGTGTAAGCAGCGGTAACCGGGACTGGCGACTCAGTAGTTCATTATATCACAGGACGTGCAGACACCAAATAACATTGTATGTTGTCACGCAGCAGGGGTGGCTACAGATCACTCACTCACTCACTCAGTCACTCATGGAGCTGAGCTCTTCTTGAGAAGCCGCCAGTTGTGCAGCTACTCAAGAACTTCCCAGCATTTTATGGAACCCGAAGATTCATTGCCGTGTTCACAAGAGATCTCAACCGGTCCACATCTGAACCAATCCAATCCATACAATTCCATTCTATCCCTCTAAGATCCATTTTAATATCGTCCACCAACCTTGGTCATCCCAGTGGTCTCTTTCCTTCTGTCTTTCACACCAACATCCTATATATATTTCTCTTCCCCCCGTTCGTGCAACATGCCCTAACCATCCTCCTTGACTTGATCGGTCTAATTATATTTGGAGAAGAATACAAGTTAATGGAGGTAGGCCTAGGCCCACTGGGGCTGTAGTGCCGAGGAAGAAGAAGAGAAGAAAGAAGAGTACAAGTTATGAAGCTCCTCATTATGTAGAGGTGACTACAGAGCAGGACTGGATATTGGATATACTGACCACTTTAGCACACAACTCGTAATTACACTTAATTACGGCGCCATCATTGAATTCCACACTTTACAAATGACGCTAAGTATTTCCCAAATGGCAGTGTCTTCACTAGTAGTTTCCCGATAACGGCTTCTAACAACGACTATTCCTCTGTTTCCCGGCTCAATTCCTCTTTGAACGGCGGCTCCCTTCCAACTTCCCTTCAAAGTCAAAGTAAAACTTTAAAGTGAATAGCTTTTAATGAGTTCTATAGAATATTAGCGTTGTACGTGAGACTGAGGAATTAACTGATACTAAGCGAAAACTGCAACAGGAAGCTAAACAATAGTAGCATAACATAAATATCTAATTTAATAATAACCTCCCATTTATTGCTAGGTCTCCCAAGAGATCTCATATCTTCAGATTTTGTAATAAAATATTGTATTTCTCATCTACTCGTGTGCATGCTACATATCCCGCTCATCTCACCCCCTTCCAGTTAATCACCCTAATAATTTTGGATGTACACTATATACGGTCGTGCTCTTAATTTCATAATTCACTTTCCACTGTCCAGTTACTTCCTCCTTAGGCCCTAATATTCTGCTGAGATATTTCTACAAAGAAGACAAAATTATTTCTCATGGTGGCATCTGTAATAAAATTCCGGGATATACACACCGGCAGAAGAGGGGAGCTAGTCGCCTGCCCCTCCCTGGATATTTTTAAAATACTCAAAATTGAAAAAGAAGAAAATGTAATAAATATTAATACCAAAAATTAAATTTATTTGTAAATATGACGTCGTTTGTATTTCAATGTGGGCTACAGTACAGAAAAACAACTGCAAGGTGAAAGTAACCTTTGAAATCAATTTTGAAATCTCTGAAACCGTTCGTGCCGCGCTGCGCCGCTCTTTCCCGGTGTGAATCGAATTTAATTTACTGTAGTCCATCTGATCCGTTATCTCTCGCCCTCGTCCCTGTCTCGCATATGGAATCAGTTGGTTTCCGGAAAACTAGGCGGTTCAGATGATCAGTTGCGTGGCCCCACACGTGGTCAGGTTCCTTCAGGAATTTTGGAATATATAAGTAAACAAATGTTTTCGAAAAAAATCTTTAGTTCTTCCTTTCGTTTTATTTTTAAATGCTTGGCCTTCGAAGCAGGAAACTCAAGAAAACAGTTTAACAAATAAAAACAAATATCTGAAACATTCGACAGCTTCGCCGATTACTGCGCTCCAAGCGGTAAAAGCGAAACCTAGCAGCAGGTAATATTAATAGCGTTTTTCTGAGAAGTGTTTATCTGTGACATCTTCGCGCGCAGAACATTTCCTTGACAACATTCGCGGTAAATTCGGAAGGAAAACAAAACATGACAACAAACGATGTAATGATGGTCTGTTTGCCCTTATCACATGATATGATAGCCAACTTGTTCGCTTTCCGAAGTCTAAAATGAAGAAATATATGTGTATGCTTCTACAGTACCAGACGTTCCTCGCCTGGCGACAAGCTCTGTATGTATCGTCACGAAACAAGGTAGCAGAAAACTACATAATGAGGAGCTTCATAACTTGTACCCTTCACCAGATACAATAAGAATGATCAAATCGAAGAGGATGAGATGGGCAGGTTATTTAACATATAAAGGGAGAAGTAGAATGCATATAGGTTTTCGATGGAAAAGTCAGAAGGAAAGAGACCATTAGGAAGATCAGGACGTAAGTGGAAATATAAGATTAAGATGAATCGTAGAAAAATATGAAGTGGTATGGATTGGATTCATCTGGCTCAGGACAGGGACCAGTGGAAGGCTCTTGTGAACATGGTAATGAACCTTCGGATTGTATAAAATGTTGAGAAATCCGTTAGCAGAGGAGCAATTGTTGGCTTCTCAGGAGGGGTTCAGGTCCATGGAGTTCGTTAGTTATTCCAGTTCAGTTGACGTGTCTAGCTGTAGGATTCTCCGTTGTACCTTCTACTTTTTTTGGTTCTCGAAAAGGTAAAGTCTGTTCTTTCGGTGTGGTTCTTGGTAGGCGAAGTGCTTAACATCTAATCCACAAACTACGAGTATATATATCGTCACGTGTTGCCTATGCAGCGCGTCAAACAACTTCACGTGGGTGAATAAAGAGGCAGAAGTTCTGGGTGATAGCTCGCACAACAGATCCACCCCTAGAACAGGAGGCATCTTGTCAGCGTCGAAAGAGAGAATTATGTGTGAGACTGTTAATAAACTGGACAAGACAGTTGAAGTGGATAAGCTGGAAAGTGATCATGACAGTCTGAATAAAAGGCATGTGCTGCAGATGATATAGATATACTTGTAGTTCAGGAGCCACTCTGTATAAGACGCAAGGTGCAATTGTTGTTTGACGCAACTGACAGTCTGAAGAAGTTGATTCACAGACCGATGCACGTGACTCACAAATGTGACAATGGGCGGATATACCAGGGACTATTCTGGGCAACAGCTCTGTAAACAGTTTCCTGTTGCTAGGCAGCGGATTCTTAATAATGTAACAGTTGGACTGCAGCAATGAAAAAGAAATGTGTTTTCTGTGTGGTCCGCACAAAAGTGTTACAAGTAAGGGACAAAGTCAGCTTATATTACTGTACGAGAATATAAAGAGAGAGTTCAACCCATATGGAGGTGGGATCGAATACCTCCACCGTGACCCTGCGAGTCGTAGGAGGAGATGAAAAGGGAAGTCTCAAATCTGAAACAGAAAAATATGGTCGCGAATCCCAAGGGACTGGGACCCGAGAAAGACTGTGCTGGCAAGGGCCAGCAGCATATACAGAAGACAGACCCGTCCTCTCGCTAGACAGGGCGCCCCACGCAAACAAGACCGTAACTGTCAAACAGTAATAAATTTAAAGTAACTACGCTCGGTTCTGTCCCTAACTCAAACACAAGTGAGGCATGATCGATAGAGACGGATGTGATTGTACCGAGCGAGCATAAGAAGTCGGAGTAAGGCCGTCACTGTGTGTCGCTACACTCCGCCATCAGATGGCCAAACGCGGCACGAAGAGGAGACAGCAACTGTGTCTGCGTGAGTTCGTTACAAGATGGAGCTAGCATCTGCATCCAGAGGTTGTCGCTGTCCGTTTACCGTATGAGCCGAGATAGCTGAGTCAGCACAGTGACGGGATTCAAACCGGGCTGGAAACTGGGGTTCTTTTCCTGGCAGAGGCAAGAAATCTGTTCTTCTCCAATGTGACCAGAGTTGTTCTGGGGACCATCCAGCCGCCTATGAAATGGGTACTAGGGAATCTATCCCCCGATGGTAAAGCGGCCGGGGCTTAAGGCTGACCGCTCACATACATTTTGTGCCAAAGTCAAGAATGGTGGACGTACACCTCCAGTCCTCCATATGTCTTCATAGTGATAATTAATTAATTAAGGACAGGGAATTTTTTCCCCCTTGGCACTACAGCCCCAGTGGGCCTAGGCCTACGTCCATGAACCTCTCCGTTCGCTTCGGTTTTTCTAGATCTTACACATTCGGTAGGACTCCTTGGGCGGGTGATCAGCTCGTCGCAAGGCCTCTACCTGTACACAAACACAGAAAAACGCACACACACAAACTAAACATCCATGCCGTGAGTGCCGATCCCGGGTTCCAAGCGAGCGAAGACAGTACATGCCTTAGACCGCTCGGCTACCGTGACCGGCCAGGGAAAATTTTACTCTGCTTTTTAAGAGAATCCGCGTTGGAACTGAATAAAGTGAATAAAGAGCGGAGAAACTGGGTCCATATTCCAATTCGGAGACCCGTTGCCCTCAGACGTTCCCAATTACTGATACCGCTTAAGTTGTCACTAACGTCGCCGATAAGTGGCGGTAGCTGGGTCGGTATAGTTCGCTTGCGGACTAAAACCACGGAGTTTGCTTTTTGTATTTAAATCAACATCTAGCAGTTAGAAAATAATTGTACATGGAGAGTTGTCATTTTAAGCCTACGTATGCCAATATGAAAGCGCGCTTTACAATTCAATAATGAAAATGTGTAAATCACAAAAGTTAATAAATTATAGTTTCGTTGATGGTGGAATTTGTATTATTGGTCATTTCGCTCGCTTTTCAGGCACTCAGCCTCTCAGTCAGTCAGTGCTTCAGCCATTCAACCCGTCAGCTGCAGAACAACTGGTTTAATGAACAGCAACATTCTAAGAGCAAGACTGCGAACTTGTGAGTTGAAATGCCGTATAGTTCGAAGGCAAATCGCCTCACCTTCATGGCCGAACAGTGAGCCAGTTGTTTGGCTGGCACCCTGCTTCTGCAAGTGTCTTGCTTGCATTACTTTTCGGCCCTGAAGAAAAAGGCGACATGTTCACCTTAAGCATTAAGGTTCTCTCCAAACTACACGGCGTTACATCCCAGAAGTCCCCACTCTTCGTCGTCATCGCCGTGAAAACTTCAGACCCGTTACTAGGCAACGACCGCGATATAAGCGACTATACAACAGCCGTTGGTAGGTAAGGACTCCGCCAGACACAAAAGCAACAATTACGCTACAACATAGGAAGGATGTTTTCTGTGTAGTCCGTGTCGAGATGTCATACGAGAGGCACTATGTTAGGACTATGGTACCCCGTGTGGAGGCGGGGTCGAATACCTCCACCGTGACCCTGCGAGTCGTAGGAGGCGACGAAAAGGGAAGTCTCAATTGTGAGACAGTAAAATATGGTGGCGAGTCCCAAGGGACTCGGACACGAGTAAGACTGCGCTGGCAAGGGCCAGCAGCATATACAAAAGACAGACCCGTCCTCTCGTCAGAGAAGGCACCCCACAGAAACAACACCGAAACTGTCAAACGGTAATAATTAATATCTGGTCATGAGCCCCAAATGGGGCTCGACACCAAGACTTACTGACTGACTGACTGACCGTCAGTGGCAATGTGACTTTGACTTTGACTTGACTATGGTAGCAAGGATTCAGTTGAAAAAGAAAATCTCAGGTCGTGATCTCGAGGGGCTTAGCGGTAAACCGCCAGTCGTATAGTAACTTTAGCTTCGACTGTGAGGAGTCGGTTGGTTGATAAGTGAGTGAGTGAGTGAGTTAGACAACAGCTACGGTTCAGTTGTTGTGAGCTGTTGCTGTAAGGAGCTGCTAGCTGAGGCCGGGGAGAGTTCGGGAACACAGAGGAAGGAGAACGTTCACTGATAGAGGCCGCTACCAAACAACAGCTAATGAAGACTAACAGACTGAGACGACGTAATGTGTCCTATAGTAAGCTGTGAATTGTGCAGAACAGTGACAGCATTATCCTTACTTGTAGTTACGAGTTGTAAGTGTTCAATAAAACCGATTACCAATCCAAACCCCGTCTATGGTCACACTCATACACGTGACAATGCAATTGACATAGAGACTGGGTGGTTGGATGCAGGTGGGAGATACTCAGTGTAGCAGGCGCACATGAGGTCTTCATAAAATTCAGCGTCACTGAGCCACTTGTCCCTTCACTTTCCTCCGAGAGAAATGGTAACATTTTTCAGCTCCACAGCCAAGAACAAAAGCGTTCAAATTTACGTTACTTTCACTAACGACAACATTTCTGTGAATTCAAAAACCGTGACGGGGAATGAGAAATGTGAGGTTCTCAGAGCGGTAACTGCGAAGCGCACCAGACAATATCTTGTGGAATATGACGCCGTCTAGTCTGCCAGAAGTTTCGTGCCCCTTCTTATCCGGGTCTCCTTAACACTTGCTTGTCTTATTCTTCGAGCACTGTAATTGCGTCTTTTTTTTTATTCGCTTAGTGGGGGGATGAGGGGGTGGAGTCCAACTGGGTCCACTCGGCACGGCGGCCACTGATTGACCTATTGTAGCCTACCCCAGGTGATTATGATGAAGAATTTGATGGAATGAAGACTGGCAGGGGAAACCAAAGTACTCGGAGAAAACCCACCCCAGCGCCACTTTGTCCACCACAAATCCATTTGACCATATCCGGGATCGAACCCGGGCCACCGCGGTGGGAAGCCAGCGACTAACCGCTTGAGCTATAGCGCGGCCTAATTGCGTCTTGCTTGTTGGGCTGTTCTACCCTGAAGATTGAGGTAGTGTGTTCCTCTGAAACGTCGGTAATCTTCTACAAGATTACACGGCGTCACATTCAAGAAAATATTAATCTATAAAGAATGGGGCAGTTTCTCACAGTACTCACAATATGCGGAAGTTTTATGTAATGGAGGTAAACATGAAAGGAGGGGCAGTACAGAAAGACTGGAAGCTTTGTTTGTAGATCGTAGAGGTGGTAAGAAACCATACCACTTTCACCACTCACAACAATAATACAAGCAAAATAATGGAATCAGTATGGCCAATTACACATAAATAAAAGGTTCAGGTATGTTGCCTGCCTTTCTTCAGATGTCTCAATGAGTAACACTGCACGATAAAAACGCAAACCTGACGCTGTGATTAATTAAGGAACAGATCATGAAGACGTATGGCCACTTCGTGCTGGTTTCTTACTCCGCCCATTCTTCGACCCTGAAGATGGAGGCGAAATATTCCTACGAAACGTCGGTTTATTCTCAACGAACTACAATGTGTTATATCCCAAGAAGACAGACCTTTCGGTTCAGTACATAATCACAAGAAGATACGAGTATCTTAGGGCCCTATACTAAACCGCATGAATCGGCTCCACATTCTATTCAGGTCCAGTTTAATATTATCCTGAGTCGCTCAAACGGTAACGCTTCTGATTTGTATTCCAGAGCTGCCCTAATCGAGTCTCAGCCTTGGACAGCAGCTATTTCGACTGAAAATTTTCTTAGTTTTACAAATTCGATGCTATAAACCGGAAGTTCGCGGGTTCGATTCCTCATGACGTCAATAGAATTTTCAATTGACCTAACCTTTCCAGTACCAGGAGTCTTCCTGGGGGTAAAGGGAGGCCGGCGTGTAAGGTTGACAACCTTACCGCCACCTGTGAGCTGAATGTGTACAAAAAGTGACGGCCTCGACGTCTCACAACCTTGTGGACCCCCACAGCCCGTTACAGGGATAAGCTTCGACTCGTGTCCTTCCAAGTTAATTTCACTAATCAGCCTGAAACGCTGACAGCTTCACTGAACAGTATCCTATCCACTACGTCTGGATATTCAAAGCGGCGGCTTTCCCTCGTTTTCTCCTTCCAGTGAAGACAGAAGTGTCGGCGGATTCAGCTGGGGCTGGATACACAGTGAATATACGTAGAATTTCAGGTGGAAAAAGTAAAGAACACATTTGCGGGACATAGGCACAGACGGGAGACATGGGATCCTGCAGAAGGGAAAGACAATTTAAAATGACCAACATCTGTTAAGCTGTTATATTCTGAATATCCTGCGGTCAGGATGGCTCAGTCATTATAGCGACTAGGCTATGGGCTGGAGGTCCGAAGGATCGGGGATCGATACCCAGTAGGAGCAAGAGTTTACCGTTCTCCATAACGTCCAGACTGGCTCTGGAACCCACCCAGCCTTCCATTTCCAAGGAGTAAAGCGTCAGAAGCGTGAAGCTGACCACTCACACTCCATCTGGCTCCAAGGTTAAGAATGGTGGAGCTATACCTCCACTTAACCATACGCCGTCATGGTGTGGGGCTTGATTAAAGCCCAGGAATAACTCTGTTATCATTACAAATAACCTTACAGCTTAAACGTACGTTTCTAAGAAAAGTTTTGATTTCCCCCCTTGGAAAATATCCTGACCACTCCAATGATGGTACATCGAAAGACAAGAACAACTTTAAGATCAATATTCTGGGGGTCACAGCATGTAATTCTAAGCAAAAAAAAAGTATGTACATATGTCCTATTCCGTACGGTTTCCGAGACAGAGCTATTTCACTGTACAGGTCCAAAACTGTTGATAAGAAAGAGATATTACGTACTGTTACTAATATCTGCATTTAGTATTCAAGTGACGAAGTTGGTACAGTTTACCTAGTGTAATACATTTCCGAAAATTCCACCGTCAACATCAATGCACTTTGCAACTCGTGTGAGGACATGGCGTGCTGCTCGTCTATACAGTGTACAGTGTACTGCACAGTGAAATAGCTCTATCTCGGAAACCGTTCGGAATAGAACACATGTA
Organism: Cryptotermes secundus; assembly: GCF_002891405.2. NCBI lineage: Eukaryota > Metazoa > Arthropoda > Insecta > Blattodea > Kalotermitidae > Cryptotermes > Cryptotermes secundus. The sequence continues at coordinate 261,239 of NW_019730112.1, forward strand.
CATATACACTTTCGTGCTTAGAGTAACCGATAGTATGACCTCCCAGAATATTGACCTTTCCCCCTGGGACACCCTGTATATTCAACATTTTAATCATTCTTAATTAATATATGAGATAAGGAGACATTTTGATATAGAACCTCTGTTGACATATAGGCTGAGAACAAAGGGAGAGCGTGTGCAGCGGGGGTTGTCTGGTTTCTCGCTGCGAACAATGTGACATGGTACTCAGGTCAAGCGGGACGGACACTTGATAAAAGGAAGAGCCGCGGGCCGTCACATGTCACACTGCATTGTGGTCGCGAAGCGCTCCTAACAAGGTAAGGCATGCAAAGTGGATCAGTAAGTTAAGACACAAACTTGCTCAGTACAACAGAGTAAACCCTCGTTATAAGGAACTGTTGGGGGGGTCCGCTATAACTGAGCGATCCCCGATGAGGTCACTGGATTATTCAAGTGACCTAAATCTTCCAGTCCTGGGGTCGACTCAGCCTCTAACAGAAATGAGCATCAGGCATCTTCCTGGGGACAAAAAGAGCGGCCGGCGTGTAAAGCTGACAACCTTACCGCCATCTGTGAGCAAATTGTCTAGAAAATGTGGGACCCTCCACGTCTCACAACCCTATGGGCCTCCACGGCCTATTACGAGGATAGTTTTTATTAATTCGCTTAAAATTCCGATCCAGCTTGTCAGATTACATGCTGCATATTTGAAGCATACTAATTACCTCATCCTGTATCATAAAGTTTTATGTCCATATAATATCATAAAGTTTTAATTAAACCAAGATCTGCAGATCTGTCTGTCTATGGCTCTACAGCCCTTGTGGACCTTGGCCGCTTTTTCAGTTTCTTAATCCTATACACATTCGGTATACACACAGAATAAAGCCACAAAAACAATCATGCCTTAGACCACGCGGCCACTGAGACCGGATAAGTTCTGTAGATAGTTATTGAAATTACTGTATTTTCGATTCAGTGCACTGAACTCGTAGTTTTCCCCCAACCAGATGGCAGCAGTGCGTGGATATGCAACAGTTCTCCTGCTGTGTGTGTTTATAGCTGAGATCGCCGTGAGTGCCGCTGAGGTGGCCGAAGGATCGGCCGCAAGAACGCGTGGCCAGGGGCGAACTCCAAACGGGAGACGACGACAACAGGTGAGTTTATACAAAGTGTTCTAATTAAGTTTGGTTTCACTGTATCCCTTGGCTGAGTGATTTGTCTTATGTCTACAACACATAACTTCATAATATCTCATTAAACATCGTTAAAGACTAAGGGACTAGCAAAACAGGACACTGCACCAACAAACTCTTAGATATCTCCACGCCCTAGGTTCCAGATTCTAAGCCCTGGCTGTCTAAATAGAGCAAAGTTCTTAGCAGGAAGTTCGCATTTTATGGGACGTGAATCCTCACTCCTGTTGGATTTTAACTTGTGATGGCACTGACCGTGAATATTGCTATCATTCTGCGAAGTGAAGGCGTATAGTCTGATGGAAGCTTAACGATATTTCGAAAGAGCGTTCCGCCTCCGTCTTCATGATGATTAACAAGCCAAAAAAGTAACCAGCAAAAAGCAAGGAGAGTAAAGCAAGCAGTCCTGCTTTTTGCTGGTTACTTCTCTAAGTTTCCCAGGCACTAAAAATAAAGGGAATTTGTTCTTCATTAACGTCGTTAAACGTATACCAGACTACACGACATCACATCCCAGAACATATCATTCGTTATCTTCTTAACTGATGATAATCCTGAAGTAGATGGAGCCACAACTTCCTAAACTATTGTTTAAAGGCACATTTTAATATTATCCACCTATCTACTCCTAGATCTTCGAAGAGATTCTTCCCTTCAACTCGCAGATTCTAGCCTAAATTAACTGAAATGAATCTGACTCTCTGCAGGCTGTAACAGACCCAAATGGAGCCGTGTCTTTCGTCCAGACAGCCCGACGCCGACGGCCCGGTGCGCCTGCGCAGCACAAGTCGCTCCTGAGCGATACGCTGCGCCCCACGACGGTGGAGCGGGATGGCAGATGTGAGTATAGGGGGGAAAGGTGACGTCCAACATAATCGTGGTCAACACAGGCTAGCACCAGGCGTATGATTGGCCGCTAAGGTTCAACATTTACATGAAGGTAAAATAGAGCTGGCCGGTCAAGGTAGTCGAGCTGTCTAAGGCATGTACCGTCTTCGCTCGCTCGGAAGCCGGGATCGTGGGTTCGAATACCACTCAGGGCATGGATGTTTAGTGTTTGTGTGTGTTCTTCTTCTGGATTTGTGTACAGAGAGGCCTTGCCATGAGCTAATCACCTGCACAAGGAATCCTACCGAATGTCTAAGATCTAGTAAACCGAAGTGAAACGGAGAGTTTCGTGGAGGTAGGCCAAGGCCTAAATTCGGGCTGTAGCGCCAAAAAAATTAAATAAAGTTGTCCGTGTGCTTTATTAATTAAGGACTATGCCATGAAGACATATGGGGGAGTGGAGGTATAGATCCACCATTTTTCCTCGGCACTGGATCTAAGTGCGTGGTCAGCTTCACGCCCCGTCCACATTACCCCCGTGAAAACAGCCCATGGTCCCCGTTGGATAGGAGGCTGGGTGGCGGACCAGAGCCGATTTGGAAGCTGTGAAGTAAAAAAAAAAGATTTATTTCTTCCGCCAGGAATTGAACCCCGGCCGTCCATCACGCAAGGCATTCCTATACCGACTAAACATTTTCATGATAGGTTGAAAGGTAAAGCTATCCCTGTAACAAGCCGTGGAGGCCCATAGGGTTGTGAGACGTCGAGGCTCCCACATTTTCTAAACAATCGGTTCATAGATGGCGGTCAGGTTGTCAGCCTTACGCGCCGGCCGCCCTTTACCCCACAGGAAGATTGCTGGTACTCATTTCTGTTAGAGGCTGAGTCGACCGCAGGGCCACAGTGCGGCTGTAAAGATTAGGTCTATTGAAAAAAAAATCCAGTGAACTCATCGGGAATCGAACTGGCGACCTTCGGGTTTGTAGCATAGTGCCTCAACCAAAAGATATATCTAGCTCCATGAGAGGTTAACATTCGGTAGCTTGTAATGTTTACTGTTGAAACACCATAAATGGGAGGCACGCGGTAGCGTAGTTGGTTGAGGCACTATGCTACAAGCCGGAAGGTCGTGGGCTCCATTCCCGATGAGGTCGCTGGATTTTTCGATTGACCTAACCCTTCCAGCCCTAGGGTCGACCCAGCCTCTAGCAGAAATGAGTACCAGGAATTTTCCTGGGGGGTACAATGCTGCCGGCTCCTAAAGCTGACTACCGCTGTGAGCCGATTGTCTAGAAAATGTGGGAGCCTCGACGTCTCACAACCCTATGGGCCTTCACGGCCTGTTACAAGGATACCTTTAGCTTTCTTTACAGCATAAATAATTGGGTGCAACTATTAACAGATGGCACAAGATGTCTCTTTCACTGTTATTCACAAATATTAAACAATTCAGCCTCGTATACAGCATGAGAAGAAGCAATTTCTTGTCAACTTCCTTCCACCACGGCATATTACACACACGTTACGATGTGCACTGGGTGTGTTTCAGTCCTCTCGCTCTTCACAATCGTGCAGTTCCAGAACCAGGGCTGCGCTGCCTCGTCTGGTGACAACGGAACCTGCCTCACCTCAGCAGAGTGTTCTGACCGCGGTGGTGTGGCCAGCGGGCCATGCGCTAATGGCTACGGGGTCTGCTGCGTCTGTAAGTTACCCACTTCTTCCATCTCTCTCCCTCTTCAAGCACAAATAAGCATCCTTCGGTCTCATTTCACGTTAAATAGCAACTGCTATCACTACAGTAATGGTAAACTAACTAGACCAAAGAAACTGGGACATAATGTCCAGCCATTGACCTTTATACAACAAATTATCCATCTGTAAATAAACTGCAATTATCACAACTGTGAGAAGGGAAAGAATTAGTTGCTTGCGTGACGGTTCAGAAGAGTATATCAGGTCTGGTTGTGTGCTGTGCAGTTTTAGCAACATGTGGCCAGAGCACCAAGGAAAACTGTACCTACTTTGTGAACCAAGGTTATCCAGGGCCCTACGATGGTACTGGATCTTGCCAGCTGACTATTAACAAGGCGCATCCTGACATCTGCCAGTTCAGGTACGTAGAAATCTTACAAGTTTTGAAAAAAAAATATATAGGATTATATAAAAGCTTTGAAAAATTAGAATGAGATAAATCCTCAATTAAGGACCATTCTGGGGCGCGGAACAACGTCCCATGGACGGTGACTTCCTCCAGATATCCCTCAGTCTGTTACAGTTGCCCCTACACCTTTTTCCAGTATGCTGTGTATTTACCGATCGTTCCCTGGTAACGACTTTATCAATGGAGATTCTTCAGCTTCCGCGCTCAAGTCCTCTCTGAATAGCAGCTCCCTTCCAATTGTCCCTTTCCTTCACAGCCTCCAGCACACAACTGACTTGGTTGCCCCAGTTGTCTTCCTTATAACTCCTCGGCACGGCCCGCGCAGACAATACCGTCCATTCTGATATGCTAACCGTTTCCGTGGGAAGCCGTTCCCTATCAGCGGCCGCCTATCGTTGCTTATTAATAATCCGCTGCCTAGCAACGGACGTTGTTCCGCTGTCTGTTTCGCGGCCGTTGCCTTGAAATGAACATTCTTTCAGAGCCATTCGTTATCAGAGTCTGTTTCTCTGGTTCAAGAGTACTTGCTTTGAGCAAATATGTCACAATATATTTTTAATTCGTTGCGTATCGTCTGATTGTTTTTAAGCTCATATTTTCTGAATTCAGGAATGACACTGTTAACTCTGTATGGCTATTTCAGGTTAGATTTTGATCAGTTCAATATCGCTGGCCCGGAACCAGTCGATCACATGTGCAACAGTGATCAGTTTATTGTTGCGGGTGGCAACCCTGCTCCCGCCATTTGTGGAATCAACAATGGAAACCACAGTAAGTACACAGCAACTTTACATCGCGTCTCGCAGACCTGGGTAATGTAGCAGACACAGCGTCAGCACTTCCCATGAATTATACAAACATCACTGTCACTGTTCATTTCTGAAACAACGAAGCATCAAATTCGCTAATGGTCTATATGAATTCGCTTGTTAATTTTCTTCAAACAAATATACTGTCACATGTACGAGTAACTATAGAGGGGGGTTGATTGATAACTGGATTTACTGACCACTTACAGATCCTAACCACAAGCAACTGTAGCGCTATCGCTAATTCACACTCTCTGCAGTTCACTGCAGCACGTACTAGTCCCCATCAGTTACAGAACCTAACTACAAGTAACTGTAGCGCTACCGCTAATTCACACTCTCTGCACTTCAAATCATTATGAAGTCTTCCTGCTATTTCGTCTTCAATCCCTCTGGAACCTCGTAACTGAAAAGTCTTCTGGACTCACTCTCCCAGCTTACGACTGACTGGTAACTGCCCTTGAACTAATTCTGTCAAGTCCAAGTCACACTGCGACTGACGGTCAGTCAGTAAGTCTTGGTGTCGAGCCCCAGATTTCATTCATTACTATTTGACAGTTGTGGTCTTGCTTTTATGGGGCGCCCTCTCTGACGAGAGGAGGGGTCCGAGTCCCTTGGAACTCGCGACCACACTTTACTGTCTCAGATTTGAGACTTCTGTCACTGCGTTCACTTCTCTTATAAGCACTCTGCACAGACCCCACAGAAAACACCGTCTCTATTGTTGATAACGTCACCGCTTATGCGGAAGTATGTTTACCGAGCCGTTGCTTAGAAAAGTATTGCATAACGCCGTTGTTCAACCGCTGCTCGGCGCGGACGACATAGCCTCAATAATAGCCTCAACTATTGTTGCCTGTTGGACCGTGTTTGCAGAGCTGTTGCCTGGAAACGAGTTGATCGAATCTGCTATAATACTGAAGAGGAAATGGAATATGCCATATTAGTTCCACGTCTCACACATTCTAAGCAACCAATGATGTAACAGTATGAAGTGTGGTTGCTACAGATAAGCCGATATCCTGTGATTTCAGTGTACATCGATGCAGGAGTAGGGAACACGAACCCAGTGACACTCAACTTTGTGACAAGTGGACCGTCTTTTCCACGAAACTGGAAGGTGAAGATATGCCAGATCCCATGCAACACCATCTACAGGGGTAAGCAACAATCTGCTGCTTTTTTCCTTACTGCCACAAGACCAACACCACCCGCAATACAACAACTGCAATGAAAAAGAGCCTCATAACATACGCATATCTGTTTTGGAAAATAATTTTGAACAAATGTTTTTATTAAAAAAAAAAAACCTTTAGCAGGCCGTGGAGGCCCATAGGGTTGTGAGACGTCGAAGCTCCCACATTTTCTAAACAATTGGCTCACAGATGGCGGTAAAGTTGTCAGCCTTATGTGCCGGCCGCCCTTTACCCCCAGGAAGATTCCTGGTACTCATTCCTGTTAGAGGTTGAGTCAACCCCAGGGTCATACTTCGGCTAGAAGAATTAGATCAATTAAACAATCCAATGACCTCATCGGGAATCGAACCCGCTACCTGCCGGCTTGTAGTATACTGCCTCAACCAACTACTTAAAATTTTTGGATTATATATTTTTAATATTCCTTCGTCATCTTTGTCCCTGTTAATATAAAGAATAAATTTCGTATTGCCATGAAAGTGTAAGATATTTTCTTTTTAATAAAGGCAGTAAAGAGACGGCTGACCTCAACATCATACCTTTCCCAGCGATCACCAATATCTGGAAGCAGCCCTGGATATATTCAGTTTCCTCATTTAATTCTATCCAACAAATATTCTAATATATTATTATATTTTCTAGCAGTTCTCCCTTAGTAAGAATACATCCTTTATACAGCACATTGCATTCTAACTTCTGCTTTCTGTACGAAGCCAGTTAACAGAACTGTTCTTCCAGCTGAAGAGGGGTGTCTCCAGTACTTCACCGGTGTATCTGGCCAGATTAAGTCATACAACTATGATCCAGGGGCAGGACTGCAACTGTCTAAACAGGATTACAGCGTCTGTATCCGCATGGAGAGGAACTTCTGTGGAATTCAGTATACAGCCTGCCCCGATACAGGTAGGATAACTGTTCTGGGTGTGAACGTAAAAATAAAAATAATACGGCTACTTTTGCGGTTCTCACAGTGGGCATTATAGAGGTTAGGATCATGTAAGTCATACTATACAAGGGAGAGTCAGTAAGTTAGTCACAAACGGAAATAATACAGAGGAAATGAACGTAATAGGCTTTTGTATGTATATCACTAGTTAGCAGCACAGTTCAGCTTCATGACAGTCTAGGTAGCAGAAGCGCATGCGAATGTTCAGAGGCTGGTTTCAGTAGTCAAAATGGCGACAATGTTTGAGCTATGTACTACCGAAGATAGGAGTCCTGTTGTGTATTTATTTTTGTGGAAAAAAGGCCTCAATGAAAATGATATTCACGAAGAAATGTTTCCTGTGGGAACTTTCTGACGCGTAAAGCGATTCCAACTCAGTGGCAAACGTCTCGCTGTTGACGAAGAGTTTGAAAATGAGGTGCGGAAGTGGCCGAGACAACAGCCAAAATACTTCTATGCAGCGGGTCTAGATGCACTTGTAAAGCGATGGGACAAGCGTGTCAATATTGGCGGAGCATATGTCCAGAAACAATTCTTTTTTCCAAGTTCGAATATCACATCTTTTAAGCTTTATATCAATTTGCGACCTATTTATTGACTTTCTTTTCTGGCTAGTGGGGTGGGACTAAGTCCCTGTACTGCGGCCACTTCTGGTCTATTGTACCAGCCCCAGATGATAGGTGAGGGTGATTGTGGAGCAATTGGTGGAATGAAGATTGGCAGGGGAAACCGAAGTACTCGGAGAAAACCTGCCCCAGCGCCACTTTGTCCACTACAAATCCCACTTGACCAGACCCGGGATTGAACCCGGGCCGCAGCGGTGGGAAGCCAGCGACTAACCGCTTCAGCTATGGCGCGGCTGACTCTCCTCTTACTTTGGTAATTAATTATATCACTTGTTTAATCAATTTTGTCTTATTTATATATTTAAATTATTTTAGTAGATTCTATTGAAATTATAATTAGTTATTTCGTTCTTGCCTCAAAGGCTCGAATACCGCTACATTACAGCACAAGAGAATGCGAAGAATAAAAATAAAGTAAGTATGTGTATTTAATGCACGATACATTTCAGTGAACAACAGGACACACGCGTTCAGCCTGTCTGGTAACACGCAAGGTCAAAACGCGGTATCCTCAAGCACTGGTACTCTGGGCCCTAACTCCTGCAACACTGACTGGATCATTATCCCATGCGCAACAAACGTTGGCCGGACAGGACTGCCAGCCTGCATAGATCGCATCTGTGGGGGAACTTTCAACACGGAAATCTCGACCACACCAACAACAGTAATCAGTAAGATATTTCTTGTGCTATTATCTTTCTATTATCTTTCGACCGGGGGCACGCGGTAGAGTAGTTGGTTGAGGGGCTAGCTAGAAGCCGGAACGTCACGGGTTCAAGTCCCGATAAGGTCATTGGATTTTTTTTCAATTGACCTAATCCTTCCAGCCACACCCTGGCCCTGGGGTCGACTCAGCCTCTAACAGAAATGAGTACCAGGAATCTTCCTGGGGAGTAAAGGGTGGCTGGCACATAAGGCTGACAACCTTACCGCCATCTTTGAGCCGACTGTCTAGAAAATGTGGGACCCTCAACGTCTCATAACCCTATGGGCCTTCACGGCCTGGTACAGGGATACCTTTACTTACTTTACTTTTATCTTTCAACCTAGGTCTTCCTAGTTTTCGCTTTCCTTCCGACTTTCCCACAAAAACTCTGTATGGATTTATCTTCTTCCCATGACCTACCCATTTCATCCTCCTTGACTTGATCATTCTAATTACATTTGGCGAAGAGTGAAAGTTCCTAGAGGTCATACCTAGAGCTAATTTCTTACAGTTTCCTTCGTCACATTTTAATGACACTGAATTCTCTCGACAGGCACAGTGAAGCCGTTCAGACTGACCGTCCACACAAACAATGTTGAAGCGCCGAGCGATGTTGGCAACCGCGGGTTCTGTCTCAACTACGTGCAGCAACCCTGCACGAACAATCTCGATGTATGAAAGCACAGACTGTATATAAACAGCTTGTTTGTTAATAAATTGACATCTGTTCATGTTCCTACATTTTAATGCTAAAATACCCCCACTAGGCTAACGGCAGAGTATCTGTGGTTCCAGCTATCGAACGGATGGTCTAGGGCAGTGGTTCTCAGACCGCGGCCGGGTAAATTATTTTTTCTATCAGACGAAGGCCCGGGTCCGGCGGTTGAGAAACACTGGTCTAGAGGTAAATTTATAAATTTCATTCAATGCATCGCCGTTCACTGACTCGGTTTACTGAGTAAGTTTGTAGCAAAAATTGTTACCTCCTTTTCTATCCTAGTTCCACGAATGTGCGTGCTTTATAACAATTTTTATTGCAAGTTTTACTTTTATCTCCCTTCGACAAAGCCTGGTCTCAGGTATTTGAATAGCTGTAGTTATACAGCCTCCGCCGTGACCTTGCGAGTCGTAGGAGGCGACGAAAAGAGAAGTCTCTAATCTGAGAGCGTAAAATATAGTCACGAGTCCCAAGGGACTCAAACCCGAGAATGACTGCGCTGGCGAGGGCCAGGAGTAATTGTAAACGACAGAACCGTCCTCTCGTCAGAGAGATCAAGTGTCTGACAGTAATAAAGATCTGATCGTAAGCCCCAGATAATTGTTTTAAGGATTGCATCCTGTTTTGTATGTACAACACATATAGTTCTTACCGTCAAGAAAACAATAATTTATTATTGATTTATTTATTTATATAGCACGCACTATATGTTTCGATCTCAAATGGGTCATCTTCAGGTGATGCAAGTTTCTCACATACCATTACCCAACTGCAACGCTAAAGTTCCCATTGTTATGAATGATTTGTACAAGTTAGTTTGTATTCAATTAACAAACCAGACAAATTTGAGAATTTGCTTAAAATTAGCAATAAAATACAATAAAATAAGAATATAAATCATAATAAAAACCGCATATGTGATAAAGCCGTATGCATAACAATACCCGAAAACTAATTTAATAATTAGGTGATCCCAAATCCACAATTTGATATTTAAAAATTATTTTAAAATGATCTTTCAAAACATTATAAGCTGCGAGTAGCTTCGTGTTTGTTACTGCAGTAGACCATGCAGAGGCTTCGTCAAATTTCTCCTGCTGTTTGCTGCATTGGCTCGCCGTGTTAGTATCTTAATGTTACCGTTTTCCTAGGGAACAGATCCCTCTTCCTTCATGTTGTCGGGAGCCAATGGTTAATGTGTGCCGTTTATATTATGCGCTTCATTGCTACTTTATTGTCCAGGGAGCACGCGGTAGCGTAGTTGGCTGAGGCACTATGCTACAAGCCGGAAGGTGGCGGGATCGAATCGCGATGAGGTGGATTTTTTTCAATTTACCTAATCCTTCCAGCCGCACTATGTCCCTAGGGTCGACTCAGCCTCTAACAGAAATGAGTACCAGGAATCTTGCTGGCGGGTAGAGGGCGGATGGCGCGTAAGACTGACAATCTCACCGCCATCTATGAGCAGATTGTCTACAGAATGTGGTAACTTCGACATCTCACAACCCTATGGGCCTCCAAGGTCTGCTACAGGGATAGCTTTACTTTTACTTACTTTTAGCTTAGTCCAGCCCGTGGCCAGTCGCAGCAGATGAAAGAGTATGCAGTAACTTTCATAACATACCCGGGTGTTTTCTCTGATGTCCGCTGCATGAACCAAGATATATTTATATGTACAAGACCACAATCCTGAAAGAGGCACGACTCCAAATGTCGTTAGAGGGTAAAATATATAATCGTGAGTCCCGCAGGACTCGAAAACAACAATCACTGTGCTGGCGAGGGCCAGCAGCAATTTATCCGAAGTGAAGGAGACAGTGAGTCAGTGTCCGCTCAAGTTACTCCCCAATAGAGGGGGGAGTGACCAATTGTTGTCAGACCCCACCTCTCGTTGAAGAGCAGGCCCCATTTCAAAACAGGTAAAAGTCTTGGAAATAATAAAAACATGGTCATGGATCCTAACGGGACCCGAAAACAAGTCAGACCGTGCTGGCGAGGACCAGCAGAAATGTAACCGACAAGACCAAACCGACCAACTCGTACCAAAGAGAAATATGGGTATGAATCCCGCAGGTCTCAGAACCAACAATTACTGTGCTGGCGAGGACCAACAGCAATTTACCTGACCGACCGCAAATAAAGAATTTTCACTAAAACAAACGCACTCCGGCCAAATCTGCGTCACAAGCGTCTGTCAGTGAATGCGACGCTTTTGTCAAACAGCCACTCTTGGATTCATTTCATTTCATGATGTTTTCTCGCATGAATGTGTCTGCATAACCAGCAATGTGGACTGCAATGAGTACAGACACGTGCACTGCGTATTTATCGCCCTTCATTTTGATCTGCAATGCTTCTACTACGAGAAGGAGTCAGTAAATAAGTCACAAATGGAAGTAACACAGCTGTAATGGACCTAATAGGTTTTCTATGTGTATCAATAGGTAGTAGCACAATCCAACTTCATGAAGTCTAGGTGGCAGACGCGAGTGCGCATGTTCAGAGGCTGGTTTCAGTAGTCAAAATGACGACCGTGCTTGAGGAATGTAGTACCGAAGAGCAGAGTTCTACGGTGTAGTTTTTGCGGGCAAAAGGACTCAATACAAAAAAAAATATATCCATACAGAAATATTTCCTATTTACGGTGGGAAGTGTTTGTCGCGTAAAGCGGGTCACAATTGGGAGCACGGGGTAGCGTAGTTGGTTGAGGCACCATGCTACAAGCCGGAAGATCTTGGGTTGGATTCCCGATGAGGTAATTGGTCTTTTAAGTTGACCTATGACTTCTAGTAGCACATCGACTCAGCCTCTAATAGAAATGAGTAGCAGGATTCTTCCTGGGCGTAAAGGGCGGCCGGCGCGTAAGACTGGTAACTTCACCATCTGTGAGCCGATTGTCTAGTAAATGTGGGAGTCTCGATTTCTCACAACCCTATGGGCCTCCGCGGCCTGTTACGGAGATAGCTTTACGTTTTATCTGCATAAAGTGTACACGACCGTGTACCTTCCACTACAAACCGGCTGTAAGAATGGAATAGTTGAATTTTTCTTTTAAATTGTTAAAAATTGTTTTAAACGTTTACTGATGGTAACGCTGGTTGCAACTGTGTCTCTCGTGTCAGTGACTTCCGACTGCGCATTAGAAGTGTTCAATGTTGAAGTGTCTCATGACATATCTGATGCAGAAACACTGTAACGTTTATTCGACATCTGTTACGTTGTCGTTAGACCAGAACATACAGTTCTTTGTTAACATAGCGCCAATGGAACGCTTCCAGTGTCAAACTCCTTAATGCCTGTCACCTCAGAAACGTTACACTAACTACACCAACGGGAACGAGATGGAAACATCGACTGTGTCCTCCATAAAGATCACAGTACGAGCTAATCATCAACCATCTACGGTGACAAGTTACGCTAGAGGACTCGCAAAAGGGAGAGCGTGTGCAGCGGGGGTTGTCTAGTTTCTCGCTGCGAACAATGTGACACGGTACTCAGGTCAAGCGGGACGGACACTTGATAAAAGGAAGAGCCGCGGGCCGTCACATGTCACACTGCATTGTGGTCGCGAAGCGCTCCTAACAAGGTAAGGCATGCAAAGTGGATCAGTAAGTTAAGACACGAACGACAGTTCAATACAACACTTTGATATATTCCAGTATACGGAGGCCAGTGTCCAACACTTTTTGAATTGCAAGGTTCTTTTTTCTTAGGGCCGCGATAGTTCGGCCGGTATAGCGACTCAGCTATCTGCTGGACGGCCGAGTGGTTGGAGTTCGAATCCCGGTAGGGGAGAGATTTTTCTCTTCTTCACGTCGTCCAGACTGGTTCTGGGGCTAACACAGCCTCCTATCCAATGGATACTCGGAGGCTCTTTCCGCGGGAGCGCCCGGGGCGTGAAGCTGTCCACTCACCTCCAACTAGTGCCGTGGACAAGAATATGTAGATCTAAACACCCACTCCCCCATACATTTTCATGGCGTAGTGTTTAATTAGTTAAGCACAGGGACAATTCTTTTTTAACATTAAAATTTCTTTTAGACATTGCATGAAAAAAAAAGGTAAAGCTCTCCCTGTAACAGAGTCGTGGAGACACATAGGGTTGTGAGACGTCGAAGCTCCAACATCTTCTTGACAATCGACTCAAAGAAGGTGAGACTGTCAACCTCACGCGTCGGCCGCACCTTACCCCCAGGGAGATTCCTGGTACTGGTTTCTGTTAAAGACTGAGTGGACCCCAGAACCACAGGTCAATTTAAAATTCCAATTACTTATCGGGAGTCGAACCCACGACCTTCCGGTTTGTAGCATAGTGCCTCAACAAACTATGCTACCTCGTGACCCCACTTCAGAATGAATTAAAACTTGAGCACGTTTTAGAACAGAAAGAAGTTGTGAACAACGCACAGAACAAAAATTCTATATCACCATATACACCGACTCAGATGTGAACACTGAATTTGCCCCACTGCCCTGTGCCCACCACAATCCCCTACTGACTACCCTAGGACTTGCTGCCATTTGTAGCATATTAACTGCCTCATCCTGTATCACACACGCAGTCTGAGCTAGTTCTCTTTTCCCCCGACCAGATGGCGGCAGTGCGCGGATGCGCAACAGTCCTGCTGCTGTGTGTACTCGTAATTAGGGTCACTGTGACAGCGGACGAAATGGCCGCGAGAGCGGGCGGGCACAGCAGAGCTCCAAACGGAAGACGGAGACATGTGAGTACACAAGGTGATCTCATTAAGACTGATTCCAAAGGGTCTCTACCCCTTCAGATTCCTGTATCATTTCTCATCTTTCCCATGATCCTTACATGCCCCCTCATTTGTTCCTCATTTATTGTTATTGTTATTATATTTAAATATTTCCATGAAGGGCAAAGCCCGCCTCTCACACTGTTTGTTCCAAACGGCGAGTAATGCAAAAAAAATGTAAGAACAAAAGATATTCCTCTTATGGAGAAAATCCTAAGGAAAATGTTACTTCTACTGGTATTTGCATGGATCCGAGTTCCCCATTACTTCCTCCACACACACAAAGAACTTACTTGAATCGAGATAACAATGGAATCGTGACAGGTCATAACAATAGAACATGACAATAGTAGGAACGTGACAATTAAATCATAACAACAGTGGGATTGCGGCAACAATGATATCATTACTACGACGGGGGAAACCCCAGACTAACTTCTGCTGTTGCCACATAAGCGAGAGAAATGACGATGAGGCACATGTACAAATTGCAGGCTGTAACAGACCCAAACGGAGAAGTTTCTTTCCTCCAGACAGTCCGACGCCGACGGCCCGGTGCGCCTGCGCAGCACAAGTCGCTCCTGAGCGATACGCTGCGCCCCACGACGGTGGAGCGGGATGGCAGATGTGAGTATAGGGGGGAAAGGTGACGTCCAACATGATCGTGGTCAACACAAGCTAGCACCAGGCACCTGACTAAGTCTGGGTTGGTTGAGGCACTATGCTACAAGCCGGAAGGCCGCGGGTTCGAATCCCGATGAGGTTTGGACTTTTATATTGACCTAATCCTTCCAGCCGCTCAATGGCCTTGGGGTTGACTCATTCTCTAACAGAAACGAGTACCAGGAATATTCTTGGGGGTAAAGGGCGGCCGGCACGTGATACTGACCTCACCGCCATCTCTGAGCCGATTCTCTAAAAAATGTGGGAGCCTCGATGTCTCACAACCCTTTTGGCCTCCACGGCGTGTTACAGGGAAAGCTTTATCTTTTGACTTTTCTTCTTTACGGGGGGGGGGTGTCATGGCTAAAGCCACTCATCATATCAGTTTAACGTGAAGTTCAGAGAATAACTCCCAGTAACTATTTCCTTTCAAATGTTCCCTTCTGCATCCAGAGCCCAGAACAATTCAGCATGCACCACCACACGTCACGATGTGCACTGCGTCTGTTTCAGTCCTCTCGCTCTTCACAATCGTGCAGTTCCAGAACCAGGGCTGCGCTGCCTCGTCTGGTGACAACGGAACCTGCCTCACCTCAGCAGAGTGTTCTGACCGCGGTGGTGTGGCCAGCGGGCCATGCGCTAATGGCTACGGGGTCTGCTGCGTCTGTAAGTTACCCACTTCTTCCATCTCTCTCCCTCTTCAGCACAAATAAGCATCCTTCGGTCTCATTTCACGTTAAATAGCAACTGCTATCACTACAGTAATGGTAAACTAACTAGACCAAAGAAACTGGGACATAATGTCCAGCCATTGACCTTTATACAACGAATTATCCATCTGCAAATAAACTGCAATTATCACAACTGTGAGAAGGGAATGAATTAGTTGCTTGCGTGACAGTTCAGAAGAGTATATCAGGTCTGGTTGTGTGCTGTGCAGTTTTAGCAACATGTGGCCACAGCACCAAGGAAAACTGTACCTACTTTGTGAACCAAGGTTACCCAGGGCCCTACGATGGTACTGGATCTTGCCAGCTGACTATTAACAAGGCACATCCTGACATCTGCCAGTTCAGGTACGTAGAAATCTGATGAGTCTTTACAAAATGTCTTGAAACTACAAAAGTCAATTAATTCTGATGAAATACTAAAACAAAATAAATGTTAAATTTTGAAGAAAATCAGAATATCTATATTATTATTATTATTATTATTATTATTATTGTCTAAGAAATTCTTTGTACTGAGCAGCAGCATTTAACCCATGGCAGAATACACAAATATGTGAAGTTACAGTGCTGATTTGCATGATTAATAGAGACAGTGAGCATATCCAAATTCACTCCTTTAGCAGGGGTTTGAACATGCAGACCCACAGTTTACTTAGCATAAGAAAATTCTTGCAACGGAACTAAACACTTATAAAAACCATTCCAAAATTACAAATTTCTATTTTAATTTAAAAACCCACTGTCACTGACACTGCAATATTTTATGTAACCTAATATATCTTACCTAACCCGAAGTCCCCTTACCTTTAATAAAACTAGGTCAAATAACCCAGTACATAAAGTAACACCGTACATAATTAAGCAACATACCAAAGGCACATGAACAGGGGTACCTAAAATGAAGTCGAGAAAAATGACACCTTTACCAGCAAACATGCGTGAGCGCGTGTGCCCACCCACACACCCACACACCCACACACACACACACACACACACTTCAGAATATTAAAGAAAGGCTATCCCTGTAACAAGCCATGAAGGCCCATAGGGTTGTGAGACATCAAGCAGGAAGAATTTTCTAGACATTTAGCTCACAGATAGCAATGAGGCTGTCAGCCTTACACACCAGCCACCCTTTATCCCCGCAGGAAGATTCCTGGTACTCATTTCTGTTAGAGGCTGAGTCGACTCAGGACCATAGTGCAGTTGGAAGGATTAGGTCAATAGAAAACTCCAATGGCCTCATCGGGAGTCGAAACTGCGACCTTCTGGCTTGTAGCATAGTGCCTCAACCAGCTATGGTATTGCGTACCCCCACTTCAGAATGAATTAAAGCTTTACTGAGCACATTTCAGAACAGAATTAAGCTATGAACGAAGTACAGAACAAAACGCCTATATCAGCATATAAACTGACTCTGACACAAAGGTTGTTTCTAATGATGACCATATTATTCATTATGAGGGCAAGAATGGCAATATACTAGCAGAAATTCACACATCTAAGACATGGCAAGACTGACAAATGAAACGCATACATATCACATTGTCAATTACCTCAAGCCAATCTAATCTATCCATCATTATCGAACTTCAAGTCATCCCATCTAATCCTTTCTAAGAACTATCTCCTCATACCAAACCAAATTAAAACCTAACCTTCTTCATGCAGCTTGTCACTGGAAATTGTTTCACTGAAAACAGCACAGCAGCCACGAGCAAACCCTGGACGATATAAAGAACCTCCACATCAAGATAGCCTGGTGGCACAATATCTGCCCCATATAAGAGGGACGATGGGAGGACGCACACGAGCCTGCATGGTTTACGAATTTTAATTATTGACAATCTAAAAAACTTTTAATTAGCATCAAGGAATTTTATACAATTTTTTAAAAACTTTACATTCCCAGGAAACTGCTGTGTTTGTGAAATGTTCTATTCTGTGTACTATGTATTGTAGCATATAAGTGTACGTACTTTACGTGTAAACAAATTATGTGATGGTGGTTTCCTATTTGTAGTGATGTTTGCCCTCTGAAGATGGTCCACAGAGACCGAAACATGTAAGGGTGTTGAGTTTTTATGTAGTAAAAAACTTACAAGTCACATTGGACGGAGTGATTTATAATTGTAATTGTTATTGTGACGGACCAGAATGAAACAAATCAAACTGAATTATTTATATAACACATCTACACTCTAGAATATTAAGAATAATGTGTATTGATTTTAGGCTGGATTTTGATCAATTCAATATAGCAGGTCCGGAATCAGTCAACCACATGTGTAACAATGATCAGTTCATTGTAGCAGGTGGCAACCCTGCTCCACCTATATGTGGAATTAATAATGGAAACCACAGTGAGTATACAGCATAAATGCTTACATTATGAATATTAAGCCACAGGTGGCTGCATTGTCTCTCACAGCAACATAAACTGGAGCATAAATAGTGTAAGCAAGCAATATAACATTTTCTCTACCTTCCTGTTAATCAGTTCTGCTAATTCTGTTATATTCATTCAGAGGTTTGTGTTCATCTCTGTGATGGCTGTGGTCTAAGAGTTATAGTCCATAGGAGCACGTCGAACTATAGTACTTACTTACTCATGGAGCTGAGCCCTTCTGGAGGAGGTGCCAATTCAGCAGTTACTCAAGAATTTCCCAGCATTTTTTATGGAACCCGAAGGTTCATTACTGTGTTCACAAAAGCCTTCCACCGGTCCCTATCCTGAGCCAGATCTATCCAATCCATACCATCCCATTCCATCCCATCTCTCTAAGATCCATTCTAATATTGTCCACCCACCAATGTCTTTGACTTCCTTCTGGTTTCTTTCCTTCTGGCTTTCCCACCAATATTCTATACGCATTCCTCGTCTCCCCCATTCGTGCTACATGCCCTGCCCACCTCATCCTCCTTGAATTGATCATTCTAATTATACTTGGAGAAGAGTACAAGTTATGAAGCTCTTCATTATGCAGTTTTCTCCAACCTCCTGTCACTTCACCTCTCTTCGGTCCAAATATTCTCCTCAACACCCTGAGTCTATGTTCCTCCCTTAATGTCAGAGACCAAGTTTCACACCACTCCCCCATATGTCTTCTTGGCACAGTGCTTCACGAGCTAAGTGCAGGGACAACTTTACCTTTACTGCTGTTTCAATATGTAACTGTTCTGTGATTTCAGTGTACATCGATGCAGGGATAGGGAACACGAACCCAGTGACACTCAACTTTGTGACAAGTGGACCGTCTTTTCCACGAAACTGGAAGGTGAAGATATGCCAGATCCCATGCAACACCATCTACAGGGGTAAGCAACAATTTCAAAACTTGTGTAAGATAAACAATGGCACTTCCTACTCAAATTATCACAGGAAAAAAAGCAAGCCTTTCTCTGTCTATCCTTGCCATAAGCTTCAGAACTTCATGAAAGAGATTTAAATGTTTATGTTGAAGATGGATCCCTTTTCTACCAACAGAATATAATTTTATAACCAAAATTACATTTTTTACTGAATCAAGCCAAGTAAGAGAACTGTTCTTCCAGCTGAAGAGGGGTGTCTCCAGTACTTCACCGGTGTATCTGGCCAGATTAAGTCATACAACTATGATCCAGGGGCAGGACTGCAACTGTCTAAACAGGATTACAGCGTCTGTATCCGCATGGAGAGGAACTTCTGTGGAATTCAGTATACAGCCTGCCCTGATTCAGGTAGGATAAGAATAACTAAGCAACCACGAGCCCAACCAACCCTCAAAACATTACCAACATACTAATAACAAGGGTGCCTAATGCTGAAACTGTCAATTCTGCCAATAGCACCAAATACATTTCCAAAAAATCCATTTTATATGCCACAAACTGGAAGGTCATGGGTTCAATTCCTGATGTGGTCACTGGATTATTTTTCAAATGACCTAATCCTTCTGGCCACAATAGAGCCCTGGGGTTGACTAAGCTTCTGACAGAAATGAGTACCAGGAATATTCCTGGGGTAAAGTGTGGCCGGAGTGTGATGCTGACCTCACCGACATCTGTAAGCCAAACTGTCTAGAAAACATGGGAGGCTCAACATCTCATAACCCTATGGACTGCCAGGGGCTGTTACACGGATAATATTTTACCTGTTTTCCAGCAACTGTCTTAACCTCCTCGTAATGCAATAATATTCAATAGTAGGGATACCTTTATTGACTGCTGGGTCACACCGTACCTAAAGTAGTTGGTTGCTACCTTCCCACTGAGGTTGTCCATGTTCAATCCCAAGTCAGGTCATGTGAGATTTGTCATGGACAAAGCAGTACTGGGGCCGGTTTTCTCTGAGTACATCAATCACTGCTACTTCGTATTCATTAATAATCCAATGCTATATATACTAACATCCAGTACATTTCAGTGAACAACAGGACGCATGCTTTCACTCTGTCTGGCAACACCCTAGGACAGACTGCAGTATCCTCCAGCACCGGTACATTGGGACCCAACTCTTGCAACGAAGACTGGCTGATTATCCCATGCACAACAAATACTGGCAGAACTGAACTGACAACATGTGTGGATCGCATCTGTGGGGGAACTTTCAATACAGAAATCTCTACGACACCAGCAACAGTAATCAGTAAGAACACATACATAATTCCAGCTTATATTCTGTTGAAACATTGTCTTGACAGAAATTTTACATTCAACTGTTCTCAAACAATGAAGCTGTTTATAATGACCACGTACAGCACCCTACTTCTTTATATAAAAAAAACACAACATTCTGGAAATTAGCTATGTTTCTGTCTTCAGGAATGAGAAGCTTCGTAACTTGCACTCTTCAACAAATATAATTACAAAGATCAAGTCAAGGAGGGTGAGATGGGCAGGGCATGTAGTACAAATGGTGTCGAAGAGGAATGCTCGTATGATATTGGTGGGTAAGCCAGAAAGACCAAGATATGGGTGGGTGGAAAATATTAAAATGGATCTTAGAGAGAGAGGATGGGATGATATGGATAGAACTGATCTGACTGAAGATAGAGACCAGTGAATGACTCTTGTGAACACAGTAATGAACCATCAGGTTCCATAAAATGCTAGGAGGTTCTTGAGTAGCTGCACAATTAGTGACTTTTCAAGAAGGGCTCAGCTTCACGAAGTTAGTTAGTTCTGTCTTTGGGTGGAGAAATCCAGTCAAATGTGTAGCTCTAGTTTATTTCTATAGGTTATTCTGCAGTTCTGTCAGTAGCCAGGATACAGAGCACTGAAGTATGTATGATAATAGATATAAACTGAACTAGAAAGGATTTGGAACTGACTTGGTCTAACCAAGAAAATACCCCAGAGGTTAAATGGAAGGAATGCAGAAACTGTGAAAGATCTCAGTCCAGATAGCTGGTGTCCCTGCCAAGATTTGAACCAAGTACATCCCAGATATAAGGACAGACCAGAACCTCTATTCTATTTCCACTCAGTGGTAACTGCTGTAAGTGAAAATTCAGCAGAGTAAGAAATTTCTTGCATCCTCTTCACTTAGAGATACAATTGAACCCATTTATGGTTATATACGAAGAACTGGAACAGTGGGCAAAGTCAGAACAATTTTCCTTGCTGTGTCATACCACTGCCTAATAATTTCAGACTTAGTTTATTGCTGTAAGATATTTGGTTTTCATAAGTCTGATTTAACAAAATGTCTATGTTCCATATTCTTACTTCTGTAGGTCTTCTTAATTATTACATACTTCTCAACCCTCTGACTGCAAAGTCTCACCACGCACCTCTCTTCTAGAAATTCCATAGCTGCTTGGGATTAAATGCAGGAAACCCCAACATACTTCCATAAGCACACTCCAAACTACAGGTAGTGATCATAGGAAAGCCTCAAGTTAAGTCAAAGTTATGTTACGACTGATGGTCAGTTGGCCAGTCTGTCTTCGTATCAAGCCCTCGTCTGGGGTCCAAGATAGATTTTTATTACCATCAGATGTTTGTGGGTTTGTTGATGTGGGGCGCCATCTCTGATAAGAGTGGTCAAGAATGGTTGAGCTGCACCTCCACTCACCCATAGGTCTTCATGCCATAGTGCTTAAGGAATTAAGAACAGGATCAACTTCACTTTTTGCCTTTAGCGTACCCATTTTAGTTTGACAGCCATATCCACTGAATCAGAGTTTGTAAACCACAGTCACTCACATGATTTTTTATATATCCTGTATCTTGAAATTATTTCTTACATCATTTTGCTGTGTGTTAACTGATATTACATTCTCTCGACAGGCACAGTGAAACCGTTCAGATTGACCGTCCACACAAACAATGTTGAAGCTCCGAGTGACGTTGGCAACCGAGGGTTCTGTCTCAACTACGTGCAGCAACCCTGCACGAATAACTTTGAAATATGACAGTATGAACTGCAAATTAACTATCTGTCATGTGAAGGTTACTGTGCTATAATAAACCATGCACTTGCATTATTTTGGCTGCAATTGAAATACCAGTTCAATTCCATTCAGAGAAAAGGCTATTCTGATCAACAGAGATTCATCTACCAGTGTACAAAACTTCAAAACCATCAAACTTCATATAGACAACATACATCCAATTATGATTGTTAAGGTTATTTTTGTAATCTATTTTTTTAAATAAACAAAATTAAGCAAATGACTTTGTTGTAAATGTGATTTGTCATTTTTATTATGTTACTTTACAACTGTTATTCTTACTTTTGCACTTTATCTTCGTTAACTCTCAATAATTTTTGCATTAGTTTTAATACAAAATTGAGAAGTCCCTAGCATTTTTTATTTATTTTGTCTTAAAATTCATGTCTATTGCCACAGATATTTGCACCAATGGTTTGCCAGCTATATACAGAACTGTATATTATGCATTAAAATATAATAGCAGTGTGTCCCATCAAATGACCTCTATAAACTAGTTTCCATAGATATTTCTTCATTGCAAGTATAATTCCTTCACCCACCCCAAATGGAAGAACATAAAATTAAATTGGATTGTATTGATAGCATGAGAGGCTCCATGCATTAAAAAACAGAACTGAAAAAAGAAGAAAATATATTAATATTAATGGAAAAAATTAAAAGCAGTTCTAAAAACATTTTTCCTCTATCCTAAAAAAAATCTAGGGCAATCAGCACAAATAATCTTAAATGGCTTACATGTAAATTTCTATGAAAATTTCCTGGATGCACTATCTCCTTCCAAATACACACACACACAGATAGAAATTCTTGCATGTGCCCATTGCTGATGCTATTCAAGACTGTATTACCTGAACCAAAAAAACTGAATTACAAAAGAGGAAGTTAAAATGTTCTAGACATCTAAAAGGATGTATCCCCATGAAGTCATAACACCTTGTTGTGGCATGAGTAACATCTAAACTTGCATGCACTATTTGCAACTCAATAATTCTGTTCCAGCATTTTCAGCGTTAATAAGAATTATGAATGAGTGATTTGTGCCCATCTTACATGCATTACTTACCGCGAACTGCCTCTGCTCGTAGTAAGAGTCCAGGAGAATGTTCCTCCGAAACGTCGATATTCACCTACAATACTATACGGTGCCACAACGAAGAATACCACAATATTAACAATCATGTTCGTGAAAATCTGAAAACTTATCACAATACGGAACGAACTTTCACTCTATCACTCATTACGAAAACACTGCACAAAACCGCGAACCCAACTCCCGCTCCCGCTATCAATGTTCGACTGAATATCGATTCTGTAGATCGCGGGAAGCGAGTTGTTGAATCGTATTCTATGATATAAATTTCGATTTCAATCGAAACTTTTTTGTCCTGCGAACACACCAAATAAGCTAAGTACGTCATCGCGCCGTATTCCAAATTCGCCGACAACATTGCGCCTGCAGCCGACGAAGGGCAGGGCAGGAGTGCGTTTATTTTCGGGGAGGGTGAGTGATTTCGAACATAAACAAGGTTTATAAACTCTCTGAAGAGTATTATCTTCTGAGATATAACAACATGTAGTCTGGTGAAAGCCAGCATCACCTCTATATTCAGTGTCCAAGAATAAGTCAAGGAAAAAAATAACAGCATAAAGCAGACAGCAGTCCTGAAGATGGAGGCGATATGTTCCTTCGAAACGTCTCATGACTTTCACCGTACTATCGTTATATCCCAGAAGATAGACTTAGCAACATGAGGTATGAATGAATGAATGAATGAATGTATGAGGGTTAGGCCACCTCGGCCGTTGCAACGCGACCTACAGTGGTATATTGTGCTTCCCCTTTTTTAATTATCCCTTCAGCAACCCCGCGCTTCGGATGAAGCGTAGGATTTTGAGCATGGGGGCGTCAAAATAGTCACTTGGTTCCATTGGATTTTTTCAATTGACCTAATCCTTCCAGCCACGCTATGGCCCTGGGGTCGACTCAGCCTCTTAACAGAAATGAGTACCAGGAATATTCTTGGGAGTAGAGGGCAGCCAGCATGTAAGGCTGACAACCTTGCTACCATATATGAGCCGACTGTCAAGAAAATGTTGGAGCCTCAACATCTCACAACCCTATGGGCCTCCATGGCCAGTTGCAGGGATACCTTTACCTGTTTTTCTTTCTTTTACTGTTTGAGGTGGAATTATAGCCCTTGTAAACAGGCACTTTCCCTGAGCCATGTAGAGTACAATTCTATATTCAGAAGTTCAGAATTTTCTCTTTTAGCATTACATCCCTGAATTGAACGTCTTACTAAATTACTGAGCAAGGGTAAGGTAAATGTATACCCCCAGGAAGATTTCTGGTACTCATTTTGGTTTTACAGGGATAGCTTTACATTTACCTGAAGGGATAACAGAGAAGTGTATTATTGGTCCTTAGTCTATCAGAGTCCAACTATTTAATGGCAGTGATGATTTTATCTGATCAGAAAAATTAGTTAATGCAACATTACAAAAGCTCACTTTACATGAATAGGGTTAAATCATGTATAAATGATTTGGACTACAAAAAGCCAAACATCATTTGAAACACAAAGTGGATTCTTTTATTTCAGAATCTTTTACAAAACACTGAAATTCTGCACATGTGTAACTGTTAACGACACAAAAATACTTTAAATGTATAAAAGGAATTCATAAATTAAATCAAATCATAGACAATGATCTGAAGTTATCTGACAGCTTGTGGTTCTGTGAAACACTGTAATGAGGACTGACACCAAAGATAAAAGTATCTATGGACCTAATTTCATAAGTTGTGGGTAGTGAAACAAACATAATTGAAAAACAACTGGACAAATTTCAGTATGCTGTTGTCATACATTTGTGACCATTCGATGCTAGTTCAGTCTACACCACAAAATTCTGTAAACTGTAGAACATCATAGAATGAACACTGGATGCTAGCCAGTAATAACAAGTATCTAGAACTGTTTCATTACTAGCTGCTCTTACAAACAGAGTCATAGAAAAATTTTACAGTGTACAAAGTACTTCCGTTACAGTCACCTTAGCGCACACATGTCTTAATTAAACAAGGAAGAAAATGCTGTAGTGGAATTCTATAATAAAAACATCTAATTTTATGGAAATGTATATGAATAACCATACTGGCAATAATGTGACTTATTTGTAGATATATATTAATGAAATATTATCAAATACTTCATTTTAAGCATTAGGGAACAGTGTTTAGGATGACATGTAAATGAGATGCAGTGGTTCTCAGATGTTCTGACCCATCTGGTAGGGACCACCGTTGCTAGCACTCCATTTTATCAGCATTATTATTAGTCTTCAGGATGTGACTTCATGCAGTATGATACATAGAAATGTCGCTTCAATAAGCTTGTAGTTATCTACACTTTAGCGCTGAAGAAGAATGGAGTAGGTTGCACCAAGATGTTACCAGTTATCATATTACATGGTACAACATCCCAAAAGACCATAAACATAATATGCTCCACAGTAAAAACCTCAAATGTCTATCAGAATTAGTAGAAGGGGATAGATCTCTTTGCATAGATAGCCATGAGCTGATTTTAAAGTCCCAAAGTGTCAGCCTAGTTAAGTCTTCTGGGATAACTTGCAGGCCATTTGAGAATCCCCTGTGTTCTACACTTTGAGAACCACTGCAGAAAACCACCAGCCATCACCCCTGCAAGCAACAGCAGCAGGACTGGTTTAAACTTTGTACTTTGTGGCAACTGACATGCACGTGTATAGCACTCCAAAACTTCACTCTGCACTTCACTATCATGTATAATAGCTTGCATAGAATGAGTGTCTTTAACTATTGTGATTAGATACAACATTACATTTGCCATTTTTCTGTCTGTGACTGATAGAAAATTGGCAGCAATATTTGTTACGAGAAAGTAAAACTGTAAAGTAAAGCTATCCCTGTAACAGGCCGTGAAGGCGCATAGGGTTGTGAGACGTTGAGGGTCCCACATTATCTAGACAATCGGCTCAAAGATGGCGGTAAGGTTGTCAGCCTTACGCACCGGCCACGCTTTACTCCCCAGGATAATTATTTAATTAATTCCTGGTACTCATTTCTGTTAGAGGCTGAGTCGACCCCAGGGCTATAGTGCTTCCGGAAGGATTAGATCAATTGAAAAAAAATCCCATGACCTTCTGGCTTGTAGCATAGCGCCTCAACCAACTACGCTACTGCATACCCCCCCTTACAAAAAAACTGAAGAATAAAAATTATTTTATTAACACAACAAAATATTGTTTAAAATTAAATATAGGGAGGTAATTTTGTTTTGGTCCACTGTAGCTATATACAGTATAATTAATTCTGGCATAAGAAATAAATCAAGTGAAATCATATTGCAGTAATAGGCATTATCAACTGATTATGATGCAGCAATCAGAAAATTAAAAATAAGTTTAAAAGAGTTTAAACTCACATGTAATAGAAACTCAATTTAGTGCACACAAGCAGAGTGATGGCTGGCACTGATTACACTTTGCCCCTTCCGTTGAAAACGGCCAAGTTCTTGCGTGTAAATTATTCTTTCAGTGTTGTCATGTTATGTGTCAAGGTTGTTCCAATGTTTCAAGGTACATTAAAGTCATCATCTGCAGGGTGAAAAAGACAGAAGAACAAATTGGAGTTTGGTGCTATCTAATAGGAAGAAACTATGTGCTTAAGAACCCTGAAGCAAAAACAGACCTGGAACTAAAGCTCTGCTGTCGCCAGACACCGCACACAGACCAGATATAATGTTTAACATGACAAAATAGGAGCTCTAACAAATGTCCACACTAACTGCATCCATATCAACAGGGAAGCCACTGAAATAGTCAACCACACCTGCAATTTCAACCATGAAGACATATACAAATAGAATAAAATCTTGTTTCACTTCAAATCTTTCAACATCATTCTAATTACGTGGCCTCTTCAAAATGGATAGCACCATGTTCCATATGCCCACTCTTCCTATCACTGCAAGATCTATGAATTGGGTCATATCCTCTTTCAACTTCAATTACCCTGAAGATGGAAACTGCAATGAACACCAAAACACTGAAACAGTTTCAACAGGTGACACAACTAAACCCCAACATCCAAAGTTACATATTAGTGGCCACGAAAACCTCAGGATGTCAAAAATTTCTTATTTATAACAGACAGAATTCTGAGATTAAAATGACCGGAGAGCTGATACTACGTATGTTCGTCTGCTTTTGAGCACAGGATTACATTTTACCATTTTTTCATACATATTAATTAATGTGCCTGAGGTATTTCGTTTAATTTGCATTTTCTTACATATCAAGGCTGGAACAATAGCTTTATGGCAGTTGTATAACACAGCCAAATATATATATATATTAATAAAACTGACAAATTGTAAAATAAAAATATGTCTGAATTTTGTCATGTAAATGACAGGTCATATTTGCAATTAAATAATAGATTATTAATGCTTCAGGATATATCCGCAACATATCTCAAATGATTATTCAAGATTTGGACCAAAATTAAATTACTCATCCAATTTGGTACAGATAAAAAGATTATTAAATTCAATAAGGAAATACTATACAATTCAAGCAACAGATCTGCTGCAGTATACAGTGAGCCCCAACATTACGGATGTTCTGGTTACAGAATTTTGGCCTCACATGAATTATAAAACATGACCATTAAATTGTCAGTATGGACAGTTGGGTAAACCTCGATATTTTTTAAACACAAAATGCTATCTAAGAAGATTTCAGTCCAAACAATTTTTTTTTTCAAGAAATCGTTTGTTAAGAAATTCAGATTGCATATGTCTAAGAAGTGGTGACTTAGCTAGCCACTGGGTAGTCTGTATGCATGCATAAGTGACATAAAGGTATCAGTAGCATTGTTCCTATTTCCACCCTATTTGAGATATCTGGAATGAAGCCATAAAGTTCAGTGCAAGCAGTATATATAAAGGAACATGAAAGCGTCCCTGTTGTGACTTATGACAGATAAAAAAGTGTGTTCTTATTATAACTGTAGACTGAAAATATTTCGTTAGGAACATATCTCCACTTCTAACATAAGAGTCATCATAAAAATAGGGCTCATCTTATGAAATTTCATGATACACATTTTTAAGAACATATTTCTTCCATAGTATGGGGACAAGCCACACACGTAATAAGGAAATGTATTCTTATTCTAGCACCCTATAAAAATTTATGGAACCGGACACTGTATTCAGTATCACATTTTTACTTTTTAATAAATATTAACTGATTACACTGTTTTCCAGCTTCAAGTTCAGTACCCCATTGAAAGAAAATAATTAATTATTGCTTGCTCCTTGATCTTTATATTTGTAGGACAGGAGCACCCTGTTGCAGACATCAGTCTCCTGCTTACTATATACACAGCCTTGGACAACAGTTGACTAAGGCAATATATCACACAAAAAAACCCTTGCCTTTTTGAAAAGTCAGTCCACAGAACTGACAGTATTCAACATGTTTGAGCATTCCCCTTAGATTCACTACTCTGATTTGCGCCTGCTGGTACAGGTCCCTGTTATGAACATGTAAGTAGGCAGCACATTAGGATGGAGGCTTGCCAACTGAAGCCATCTTGGTTGGGAGCACAGACTTGGCCAACTGTTTAATTTAAACTGATATATGAGCTAATAGGAAATTTTAAAGAAAGTTTATTTTGAACACTAAGATTGAGGTTTATTTTTGTGAAATGAACATTTAGAGATATACTTTCACACCAGTAAATTGGTTTCAGTAGATATTCCCAAGAAAACTGTATTTGTTCTTGTACACCATATGTTACCTCTTCCAGGAATGTTTTAAGACAAATTTTTCCTTTCTATCAGTACTGATAGAAGAGAATTGTGTATCTACTATTTGGACACAGCTTCTTGAGCCTTCACGAAGTAGGTGAGAAGGTCAATAGGTAGAGGAAATACAATTGTGGAATTCTTCTCTGCCGAGATGGTGTTCAGAGTCTGCAAAACATAACAAAAGGGGTCAAAAATCACTTCAAAATCCCTGGTATACTTTTTTGCTTGACTTTACATGCGAGACAGCAGGTTATTGATGCATAGTGGACAGAGACCCATGCAATATTCAAATATCTCTGAACCCAAAGATGCACATACCTGAAGATAGCGCAGTTGCAATGCAGCTGGAGAATCACCAATAACTTCAGAGGCTTCACGTAAGGCTCGTGAGGCCTTCTGTTCACCTTCAGCAGCAATCACCTTTATCACCAAACAATAAACGACATATCTGAGCCTATATTTCACTCACAGACACTCTTTGCATGTAGCACAGTACGAAATGCCTTAGGCATAAGTTCCAACTTTGGTTATCATGTTTTATTTCATGATGCTTTATAAATTTTAAAATTTACTTTGCTCCAAACTGGACAGCATGGATATCTGATTCATTTAATGTCATTTTCATATAAATTTTAAGAAATACAAAGCAGATTAAAATATTTTTCTGACAGAAGATATATTCACTCAACGAAATTGTGTTCCATGTTTATTTTTTGCATACAAATTATTGCTTTTGAGAGATTAACTTCAGAAAATAAGGTAAACCTACCCATGATACATGGCCCGCGTGTTCTGTTAACACTGTCACAATCTGAACACTCAACCGTGGGGCCATGTAACTGAAGACGAAGGAGAGGGAAAGAACATGATGATGGAGGAAGACATGGGTAAGAAGAACAACATGAAGTGACAGGGAGAGAAGACAGAACAGGATAAAGCAGCAGTGGCTGTGGCAATAGCAGTAGCAGCAGCAATTAAAAGTGAGATCATGCAGGAGGATACCAAAAGAGAAGATGAACAAGAAGAGAAGAACTGAAAGAGGATAGAGAGAACAAAAAAAAAATGATATGTAAAGGAAAATGAGATTATGAAGTAGGAGGAAGAGATGGAGAACGTATGAAAACGATTTGGGTCTGAAAAGGATAATGTTTCATCGCAGTAAACTTGTTACCTTCGCACGAGCTTCCCGTGCAGCCTCGGCTTCAGCTGCCATAGCCCTCTGAAGCTGTACAGGCAAACGGACATCCTTGCTGTGGAATCAATTCAAAGCAGTGTCGGTCTCATTATGCACTCACTTCTTTCCTTGTTGGAACTCGACATTCTTTACAAAAAGATCTTACATGACAGCCATATCACTCCATTTGTTGGTGACTTATATCAGTCCCTAAACCAATGGAAGGTAAAGGCAAATCTATCCCTGTAACAAGCTGTGGAGGCCCATAGTGTTGTGAGATGTCGAGGCTTCCACATTTTCAAGACAATGAGCTCACAGATGGCGATAAGGTTGTCAGCCTTATGCGCCGGCCACCCTTTACCCCCCAGGAAGATTCCTGGTACTCGTTTCTGTTAGAGGCTGAGTCGACCACAGGGCCATAGTATGGATGGAAAGATTAGGTAAATTGAAGAAATCCACCTCCTTGGAACTCGAACACGCGACTTTCCAGCTTGTTGCATGGTGCCTCAACCAATTATGCTACTACATGACCCAAAACCAGTGGAAGGATTTTATTAAAATTATGTTGCAAACATACAAAATTTTATACGATGGGGCATTAGAATGGCAAGACTCACATCTCAACACGCTCCACCTTTATGCCCCAGGCATCTGTCGCCTCGTCCAGTGTGAGCTGCATGCTGCTGGATATGGTGTCCCTGTCACTGAGAATCTCATGCAGAGGTCGCATGCCCAGCGTGTTCCTCAGGGTGGTCTGCGCCAGCAGGCGAGTGGAGTGATGTGCATTTTCCACATTGGCCACAGAGACTGTGGCATTGGAAACACGGTAGTACACCACAGCATCCACAGACACTGTGACGCTGTCTTTCGTGAGAACCTACACACGTAAACATCATCAGCCCAAAGCTCTACAGTCTGCAGCAATAAGTCCTACTGGACCAAGCTGCATAACTATGAAGAGAAATAACCAAAGCATTCCGTAAACATGCTGCACCAAAATTCATGCATTTATACTACTGCAGATATGTCTCAAACAAAATTCTGTAGCCAGTAACCTGCTAGTTAACCTTTACACTAAAACAAGCAGTTCTGTATCTCAGCATCCTGTTGTAATTGTTTAACTTTACATCCACGTATTTATCGTCCATCAATATTGCAACAGGATGCAAGCAGGATGCACACAAAGCTGGGAAAAGTAAATACTGGCGCTGTGGGTTTGAATCACGCTTAAGGCAAGAAGATTTATGTTTATTTGTCATCATCCATCATACATATTATTCAGTATCACAGTCCTCCTAACCTGGAGCACTGCAGGGCTCAAAATTCCTTGCAAATCCAAGAATTCCATTTACTGGAATGGGGGCAATTTGAAAAAAAAAAACAGGCTCAAAATATGAAGTGTAATTCTTAAACATATATATAAAATGTAGTTTAAACTTTATAATAATTATACAAAAACGTTGATAGTCTCTATTTAGTTTACTGAAATAAATGTAATAATAAATGAAATTTTATTTATTTTGCAGGATATCATTGGTAAAGAGTTCACCAGATTATATGGCGATAGTATCACAGGAGAAATTAGAAATAGTTTGAAGGAAAATTCCAGAAACATAGACCTGCTGATAAATTAATTTCTGGTTTGCAAAATTATAAAACAGAGACTTTATGAATCATATTATCATGATTTATGTGTGACTATGGACAGGGTTTGGATTGGAGAATAGATTTAATGACCACTTATACACTCATGACTTGTGACTACACTTTACAAATCACTGACATACACAGCCTATTGTCCTCAGTTTATTACAGTCTCCACTAGCCGTTTCCTGGAAATGGATTTTAACGTAGGAACAATAATAATCTCACTGAATTACCTACTCCACATATCACATATAAAGTCTTCTTTTCACAGCCACACTTGTACAACTATTTTCTTCACAGCCTCCTGTAGAGAACTGAAAACTCGAACGATAACTGCCAGGCTGGCAGCCATTTCACATCAACCTCCTAGTCTTCTCTGCACAGGCTGACTTTCAGCTGACTGGGTCACCCACATTTTCTTCCTTATAACCCCTTTGTACGAACCCAGTAGTAAACACTGTTTCCACCAGTAACTCTGTTGTAGAGGCATGTTTACCACGCCACTGCATAACAATGGCTGATGTCTCATTGTTTGTTTTGAGGTCTTTACCTAGCAAGCGGTCCATAAGGCTCATAGCCAACCACTCTGTAGTGTTATGTCTTTAAGACCCGGTCCTATGAATCTCAAGATGTTCTCTCTTCATTACTGTTCTTGTTGTCCTAAGTCCTTCAATCCCTTCAGTCAGTAGTGGAATGCTAACTGTGGAAGACAGGCTCCTTCAGTTCTTTACAAATAAACTAACTAGCTATCTAACTATCTATCTATCTACCTAGCCACCTAACTAACTAACTAGCTATCTAGCTACCTAACTAACTAACTAGCTATCTAGCTACCTAACTAACCAACCAACCAACTAACTGACTGACTGACTACCTGACTAACTACATAACTAACTCACTAACTTCCTGGAGCTGAGCCCTCCTTGAGAAGCTGCCAGTTGTGAAGCTACTTAAGAACTTCCCAACATTTTATGAAACCCAAAAGTTCATGACTGTGTTCACAAGAGCCCTCCACTTCTCTCTGTCCTACTACAATTAATGTCTCAAATTTTATTGGTGCCCTTGCATCTCTTTAACTATATCTATAAATTCCAGTTTTTCTCTGATGTCCAAATTTCTGTTGTAATCAAATCTAGCGAAGTCCATGTAGAAGTCTAAAAAAATACCTCTGAATTGCAATCTGATTTCTTGGATACCTTTTGGATTAAAATCATATTTCATTATCATAATTCAGTGTCGTTCTTTGTGTGTGTAGTGCATGGATCAAAGCATTTGATTCTGCAACAGATAACATTCAGAAGGCTCCGTTTACTATGTATCCTTCAAGTAACTATCTGTTGCACGCTGTTGCTCAGTAGTGGCATACTCAGTGTTCACTCATAACAAACTCATGTTTAGGCTTCTTACAGCATATATGAAAATATGGTGCTCTGGTTGGAACAATGAGTGATGTCACCAGTCAAGGGTGGTTAATAACTAGTGGGGGGGGGATATTCTCTGTGCAATACACGTGTAGGGTATGACAATATAGGAATATAAATTTCAAGTCTGACCTCTAAGTTTAATTATGAAACTTTACATATTATTAGGTTTATCTTTTTTTCAGTCAGACTTGGTACTAAAATTCGCATGGCAATGACTATGAAGTTTATTATCTTCTGGGGTTTAGCATCAAGAAACTTGAAGATTGAGGCAGCAGGTTCTTCTAAAACACTGGCAACTATCTTACCAGACTACACGGTGTCATATCCCAGAAGATACTAATCTTTAATCTTGCTGTTTTTATTTCTGCACACTCTGAATAAACTAAATTCCCTGAATAATTTTCCATGTCCAAGAAGGCAAGATCACATAATCTTAACTTCCACACTAGTTGTATTAAAGTTGAGGCCATGGTATGGAGACTCACAGATGGACCCCCAACCCCCCTTTCCACATCTCGATCGAGCAGTTACGCTTCCTTCTCCCATACGTTTACCTACATTCCTGTCCAGTCATCTAGCCTCTCCACTCATACAAATGTTGATGTAATAACCATGTGATAACTTTTGGCAGTGTCACATGATGTGGACTGGCTGATATAGACCAGAGGGGGGCTAGAGAGGAACAGAACAGTAGGAAGATAATGGGAATTAAGCTAACTATTCTTCCTATCTATGGGACTTCTTCCATAACCTCAAATTTATGAACTGGTTTTATTGTTCACATCGTTACAGCCACGAATCTAGTTCAGAAATGCAGTTGTAAGAAACACTAAATACAAATAAGATCTGAAAGTCTTTGATGATGGTATAGTAAGACAATTATTGTACTTCTGGACATTATCCTTTGTCCTGGTCTTTATTTAAAATGGTGTTTTGAGGTCTGGATTTTGTCTCCATCTTGAGGTAAAAACCTACTCAGCTGGAACCAATTAACAGAGCTCTAGGTACTGGTGTCCAGAGACAGGGACTAGCTCTATCAATTGGGCCCATCTAAGTAGGTTTCTACATGAAGACAGAGACAGAATCCAGTCTCCAAAATGTTATTTTTAAAAAAAGCAGGACAATGGGACAATGTTAAAAAACAACAATTTACAATACAGAAGTGAGCATTTCGAAAGAAAAATGTGCTGCAGGAAGGAAAACACTTTTAGCTTTCCACACAAAGCTAGCATGTCATGTGTTGAAGCAATTTATCTTTCAATATTTACTATCACTGCATATGAAACCGAACAAAACATGTGATGGTGAGACACTACTGTGGGTCATGTGACAACACCAACTGTAACACCAAAGTGTCAATGTGCATGTTCCCATGCAGGATGAGGGGCACACACGGGGTGGTTCACAAACATGCCGTGCACACAACTGAAACTATGATTCTTAATAAATGGTAACTTTTCATGGACTCAGATAAACCAAAAACTGCTGTCTCTTCTAATGTAATTTTCTCTCAAGCAACCTTTAGCTTGTACAAATACTGTGTGAACAAATTAGCAGACAGCATTGAGTACATAAATGTTCTGTAAATGTAATGTTCAAACTCAAAGCTGACAGCACAATATATGTTCATACATCGTGGACTTCTAAGCAGTTACAAATGCTCTACTTTGTTTCCACTCAACAAATGCCTCACATAGTCTGAGAAAGGGGGCTGCGCCATAGCTCAAGCGGTTAGTTGCTGCCTTCCCACTGTGGTGGCCTGGGTTCGATCCTGGGTCTGATCAAGTGGGACTAGGGCGGGTTTTCTCCAAGTACTTCGGTTTCCCCTACCAATCTTCATTCCACGAAATTCTCCATCATCATAATGACCCGAGGCAGGCTACAATAGACCAATCACTGGCCACCATGCTGAGTGGACCAGTTGGACTCCACCCCCCACTAAGCGAATTTAAATAAGAAAAAATTTTTAGTCTGAGAAACAGAATATACCAGGCCGCTTCACAACATATTCCTCGTACTAACCATCTGAATCAGATACTAAGATCTGAAGTCCCCCAACCATTAAGCGGTAAACGGGGGAATCTGGTAAAATAGGCTCGGACTTCTAGCTAAAAGAAACTACTTACATTAGACTAATTAATGAAACCAAATTTGGACATTACATTACCCACAGCCAATTTAAGATGATACAACAGCATTAAAATGTGTTGTTAAGTTGCATACATTAGTGCCAACATGTTCTGTATCAGGTATGATTAAAATACTGATGCTGTAACCTTAAAAAAAAGTGGGAAAAACTTAGTTAAAGAATACATATTTTGTTTAACTAGATTAAAATTTATGTTAAGAACAACAAGGTTCTTGAAACAATACCCAAAATTTGCAGCTGCTGCTCATAAAAGTATTGTCACCATTCATTTAAGAATCAAAGCTGCATGAGAGAGGAACAGCCGCAGTAGGCGAGCCAGGAGAACAGACTTGGGGGAGCTCATTTTGTCACAGAAACACAATTCTGAGCTCGTACAAACCATATATTCCAAAATGAAAGCATGGTTTTTGAAAGTTGACAATACACTGTATTTATATACACCATAACAGCTGAAGTTAAGGTTCCTTAACCCGCTAGCAACGCAAACCCCTGGCTCCCCTACTGTAATGTTGTGGGCACAGCTTACCTCCTGGGGAGGGACATCGTAGGTTCGGGTGCGAAGGTCTACCCTAGCATAGGCATCGATGCAAGGCAAGATAAAGAATATTCCTGTTGAAGAACAGGGGTTTAAATTAACGGTTCAGAGACACATATGGGAGGGGCAGGGTGACACTAAGATGGGGTTATAAAACAATGTTGCTGGCTTAACAATTATACAGCACACAATTTCTCTCACTGTTATTCCTTGCACAGTCCGTGTGTCTGGGCCCCATTTGCCTTGTTTTCTGGTGCACCTCAAGGTCAATCTAATTTTGTTAATTTCTTTTATTTACATCCATAACTGTTATTATTTGATGAGTATCTAAGAATTTATTAAGTAATAAAGTCTACAAAGACTGCAAATATTCACAAATAGATATTTATGTAATATGGAAGATTTATATTCTGAAGATCATATGGGCTTCAACATTCAGAAAACCACCGCTATTTATTTTAATTTTACAACTAATAGTAACTATTTTAACTACCATACTGCAGATATTCTAATTCTGTGTAAGAGTTGTGTAGAATATTTCAGTGTTATGTTGAAGACTGAACTGTGTTTCTTGATATGTTCATTATATATCTTCTCAAGCACTAAAGATTTTATAGGTCTTGTTCATTTCACAACGCAATTTTTCTTTCTTGCAGAGCTGTAAGGTACTACATGTTGCTTTAACCAATGATCAAGCATGCCTCATTCACCTGAAATAACTTTACATTGGCAGATTTGAATAAACTTGAAGATATACAAAAGAAAGTTACAATTTTATATTGTAATTGATTTTATCAGTAAGACTTTTTTCACAACTATTACTTTATTCTAGGATGTTTACAGTTTATAATAGTTTATTGCCGATGACAAGTTGATGCTTTATAGGATTTGCATTTAGAGCACAGTCTCCTGAGTTGTAGTGCAAGTCCACCGACATCTCAGATGACTTCCACCAACTACACAGTATTACAAGTCAGAAAATTCATATTCTCCTTAACACTTTATTTCATTTTGATGGTTTCAATGGGAAAACAGATTGTCTGCAATGGAAGCTGTTAGTATTCCTGATAAGACTGAAATAATTTGGGATTTCTCCATTTTCACTGTAAGCAATAGTGTGGGACCCAGTCCCTCAAGGTTTGCCAACATTGCCAATAAGTAATGTCAGTGTTCTGATATTTTTAATAGCAATACCATTTCCCTGGAGGGCACATATCCTTTGTATGAATATAATCCTAGTTAAATTGTTACATTTTTCTATTTTTATTCCAATTCTTTTTATATTATTTTTATTTGTTTGCATTTACAGTGGGGTTTAGTGCTTGCTTCCAGAAGGTTACTACTGTTGCAAAATTATATTAATTAACTAATTAATCAAACTATTATTGTTGCTGTTATGTTGCTGCAGCTATAGCTGGTGGTGGTAGTGTTTGTTGTTAAAGGGAAATGCATCACTCTTTATCCAGTAAGTAGATTGTGAACCATCTTCTTGCAGAATTACCACTATTACATTATAGACCAATATGACAGAATAAAAAGGGAAGACTTGCAGGTGACATCATTGTCTGTTCTTAAGTCTGAAGAGACAACAGCAACTCTGGGTGGATAAACTAACAGCTCATACAGATTCACAGTGTCCAAGCAATTACAACCTTCATGTTTGGGCACTGGGTTACAGGGTAGACTACATGGCTGACATGGGTATAGACACAGAGGACAGGAGCCACCAGATGCGGTTAACTTATGTCCATACACACAGAGTCATCAAGTGTCTTGTATCAAGTACTGTAAAACATAAAATATACAAAATGGAGGAGGCGCATACATATTCCCTTTTTGTTCAAATATTAGAAAGCCTAAAAATATTAACTCTGTGGATTATGTCTATACATTTTCCTTTTTATTAAGGATTAGCAAGCATAAAACCATAAACTCTATGGAGAAGGCCCACACATAATCCATACCTCTCTGACCTTGATACAGATTGCTGTTTATTGCAGATAAATCTGTTGTGACAAAGCTAATCACGTTTTAGCATATGGCAAAGAATCAGACAAAACTTTCCACATAACTGATAACTATTTCTGCATGATATCCAACAATTTTTTCATATAAGAACTGTGGATCTTAGTAATTTCTTGCATAATCCATTTTTAAGAAAATTTTATAAATGTCAGTTTCAACTTCATGTAGCGTCAGTGGTTATAATTCACCAGTACAAACCAAAAATGAATTCCCTTTACTGTGAAACTCAATACCAAATTTCATCAAAGTCTGTCAAGAACCTCTGGAGTAGTGTAAAATTTGATATGCCAGCAGTTCATTTATTACACTGTTAAATTGAA
The DNA here is from genome assembly GCF_002891405.2 of Cryptotermes secundus. Taxonomy (NCBI): domain Eukaryota; kingdom Metazoa; phylum Arthropoda; class Insecta; order Blattodea; family Kalotermitidae; genus Cryptotermes; species Cryptotermes secundus. The sequence goes on from NW_019730112.1 coordinate 299,159, forward strand.
AACTAAGAGAATGTTTTCTTATGCCTGCCATATTGTTGCTTTGGGCTGTAGAGAAAAATTACCATAACAGAAAACCTTATGTTTTGAAGATACTGTCATATATAATTTTAGGACCCTGCATTAAGCTGTGCTAGTGTCAATTTGACCTCCATCATTAGTAATTTCAGGAAATTAAAGAGTACATGTCTGGTGTGGTCTCAGATAAGATAATGTATCAATTCTCTGAAAAAGTTCAGATTATTCAAAAGTTGAAATGAGGTACACACTCGCAAGCTAATGTCTATCTCATAAAACTACAATGAAAAATTAAAAATGATGCAGGAATATTTTTGTTTGTATTTACCTACAGATAGGATTAAACATTTTCTCCTTAAAAAAGGGAAGTGAGTCACTATTCAATAATGATTCTTCTCATATAATGTAAAGGGGAAAATCCCCAACTCCAATTTACACTTAAAATTTTTGTGTCATTTCATAAGAAAAATGAAAGCTGTTGGGTATGCATATAATTCTAAATTTATTCTCTTCAAATTTCATTTGATACCAAAACGTCGAATGGAAATGCAGAATCTGTAAAGCCTCTGACATTTCTGCACCACCATGTTACTGCAATTGCAGTCTACATAAACTGCCATGGAAGTAACTAGCCTAACTACATCAATGTAGACATTTTGAAATGCTGAATTCTATTAATGTGACACCATCTTACCATACTCAAAAGTGGAGTTTAGTAACTAGGATAAGATGCAACAGATTTCATTACTATTTAACAATGATGTAACATCTCATTAGGTATAAGGTAAATCTATCCCTGTAACAGGGCGTGGAGGCCCACAGGGTTGTGAGATGTCGAGGCTCCCACATTTTCTAGACAATCGCCTCACAGACGGCGGTGAGGTTTTCAGCCTTATGTGCCGGCTGCCTTTTGCCCCCCAGGAAGATTCCTGGTACTCATTCCTCTTAGAGGCTGAGTCGACCCCAGGGCCATAGTGTGTCTGGAAGGATTAGGTTAATTGAAAAAATCAAGTGACCTCATCAAGAATCAAACCTGCAACCATCCAGTTTGTAGCACAGTGCCTCTACCAACTACAGTTTTTATCAGAAATTTAATTTAATCCTTCTTCAACAATGACATGTCCTTACTAGTGTTGTCTACAAATGTACAAAACCCCAAACTTGACGACTCTGTGTGCACAGTGGGTGCTGCCACTGCAGCTGACTTGCCTCTTGTGGAGGAATATCATACACGCAGGACCGAAGGTCTACCTTGGTGTAGATTTCAATACACGGCAGAATGAAGAGGACGCCTAGTGACAGAACACATCTCTCTCATTGGCTCTTACAAATGTCGAGGATACAACTAGATGATCAGTTAACATCATATTTCAAATATTGTAAGTTACAACCCTGCCCAGACTGAAACTACTGCTGAATATGAGCACAGAAGCTGTAATAGTGGCTGGGTACTAGCACAAGAACTATAATAGTCACCAGGTACTAGCACAAAAACTGTGATAGTGGCCAGGTACTAACACCAAAACTGTAAGACTGAATGGGTTCTAGCACAAAAACTGTAATAGCTACCAGCACAAGAACTATAATAGTCGCCAGGCACTAGCACAAAAACTGTGATAGTGGCCAGGTACTAGCACCAAAACTGTAAGAGTGACCAGGTTCTAACACAAAACTGTAATAGCGGCCAGGTTATAGCACAAAAACTGTGATAGTGGCCAGGAACTAGCACAAAAACTGTAAGAGACCAGGTTCTAGCACAAAAACTGTAATAACAGCCGGGTACTAGCACAAAAGCTGTAATAGTGGCCGGGTTCTAGCACAGAAACTGTAAGAGTGGCCGAGTTCTACCAGAAAAACTGTAATAATGGCCAGGTACTAACATAAAAACTGTAATAGTGGCCAGGTACTAGCACAAAAACTGTAATAGTGACCGTGTTCTACCACAAAAACTGAAATAGTGGCCAGGTAGTAGCACAAAAACTGTAATAGTGACCATGTTCTACCACAAAAACTGTAATAGTGGCCGGGTACTAGGACAAAACTGTAATAGTGGCCATTTACTAACACAGAAATTGTAAATAATGGCCAAGTACTAGCACACACAGTGCAAAGATCAGGGATATTATAGCAACATTTACAGTAAAAACAAATTTGTAACACTAGTACCTGCCGAATTTCACGTGAAAGACTGTTTCATAATGAATGCTTTTTACATTTTCAATTATATCACCTATCGACAATTCCCCCAGTCATCAGTTTTGGGAATTATTTATCATCCTTTTTCATAATTCAATGCCAGTGCCCTGAAGTTTGACCCTTGGCACTATAAATGTCCTTTCATAACTGTATGGGTGAGTCATAAAATACTGTAAGTCTTAAGTAAAAATAACTTCCTCCCCTTCAAGAAGTATCTACCAAAAGGAACACTCCATGAGAAATCAGTAGCCACTGAGCTGTCCAAAAAATTGCCCACCTATTAAGGAATCCAAAGTTTATTACCATGTTCACAGAAACTTGCCATTTGATCTTATCCTGAGTCAGCATAATCAAGTCAACACTCTTACACCCATATATTAATGACTAATTTTAATGTTATCCTCCAGTCTACATTTGTGACTTCCAAGTTGTCTCCTTAATTTCAAGTTTTTTACTCATGTATATCTCTTACAGTTTCCATGCAGGTATATGTCCCACCCATCTCAGCATCTTTATTTGATCAGCCTAATAATAACTGGCAAAAAATAAAAATTATAAAGCTCATCATTATGCAATTTTATCTCTCTTCCTGTTACTTCTTATCTCTTTGGTCCAGATATTCTACTCAGCATCTTGTACTCACGCATACTCAACCTGTGCTGTTCCATTGGAGTGAGACCAAGTTACATACCCAAACCACAGAAGTAAATTTCCAGTTTTGTACATTTCAATTTTTAGTTTTCTAGATAAAAGAAGGAAAGATAAAATATAATAAAATAAATTTTGTCCTGAATGGCAGAAGGTCAAAAGCATAGAAATATAGAGAGCACATAAGTCTTAGAATTCTTACTCGTATTGAATCCACTTCTCTGGTTATGTAAAATTAAAATAGTTATAATATTGTATTGTAACATTCTGCTGCAAATCACTTATTTATTCATTGTTAGTTATAAGCTGTCTTACATGCAACTTCCTTTTTAAAACCTCTAAACATTCATAACAGCTACACATGACATAATAAGAGGATCTGTCTATCACCACAGGTCACATGGGTGTATAGACAAGGTCATACCACAAAAACTAAACTTACAGACGGTAGCAGAGCAGTTTCATCAGCAATTTTAGAGATATCTGAAAAATGACCAATGTTGCTCAATACATGCAGTGTGCATACACCAGAAATGTAGAAGAGATTTTAAGGTTAAAAGCTTTTAAAGGTGTTAAAAAACAAGTTGCACATAAGACGACTAAAAACTAACAAGGAATAAAACAGCTATAGCCTAGATCTGGATGTAAACGAAATTTCCTTACCTGGTCCCTTCGCACCTCCGGACATGAGTCGTCCCAAGCGAAATATCACAGCTCGTTCATATTCTTGCACCACCTGGAATAAGTGTGACTGCATGTGAGCCATGTGAAGGAAGACGTTTACATTCTCATGCTAAACTCGTTACACTTGATGTCCCTTACTGCTTATTCTTGTAATTAAGAAGCATAACAGCTGCTACTTGGTGTTTATGTTGGGAATTTCATCTGTTATCGGGAACTTGGCTGCTTACAGAAAAGGATTTATTGAATTGTCGACGAGGCGTGTTTACCTCGCCGTTGCCTAGCAACAGACGTCCTACTGTTGCGCGCGTTGACTCCCGCGGGAATGTGTTCACGGAGTCATTGCCTAGCAATGGCTATACGCGTCATATTGTGTATATAAGCCACAGCATTCGTACGCCTGACACTTTCTGTGTTTCGGAAGCTAATGATGACAATTATACATCCAAATGTAACTCGTTTTGGAAAGAATTTCTACTCATGGCCCGTCGTTTAACAAATTATTTATCTTCCCACTTGCCCCTGCATGTGTGGCTATAGTCGATTAGTACCGGCAAATAACCAAATAAACATTGGCGCCAATTGATGGTGGGTTGTTCACTTCGGTCTACAAAGAAATACCTCTTATGTAAACAATAACACTCATTTCCTCACGCGATGTTCCCAAATGTCAGGTCACGACACAGCAGCTAGATGTGTGCAGTTTGTTTTCAAGTAGTTACCTTGGTTACCGGCATACGAACATGGTCGCCTGCACAATTCGTCGCCCAAACATCAGAGTGCGCTGTGTGATATGTCCATCAATTTTCGGGAGACTGGGTTTGAAGTGTGCAGCTTATAACTGACTTAGAACAAAACACATTTGCAAGTACAGTAACCTTATGGAAGTACATGGAGACAGTTCAAAAAATATTTTAAAATCTGAGAAATGCCTATTTCCTTTCCGCCCCAAAAGTGGAGATAGAGCGCTCTAATACTCAGGGACATGTGTCAACTGATTGCGTCAGAAAAGTAACTTCCTAAATATATGTATAACCTAGATATTCACTGCCTCCCGTGTGGAGGCGGGGTCGGACACCTCCACCGTAGCCCTGCCGAGTCATAGGAGGCGACGAGAAGGAAACCCAGTGCCTGGGGGTATAACCGGGCCACCCTGTTCCTGAGGGTCCTCCAGGTTGAGGGAGTCTCGAATCTGAGACAGCAAAATGTGGTCATGAGTCCCACGTGACTCCGACCTGAGAATGACTGCGTTGAGGATGGCCCTCAACAATTGTAAACGGCAGACCCGTCCTCTCATCAGAGAGGGCGCCCCATATCAACAAACCCGTAAATGTCTGACAGTAAAAGAATCTTGTTTTCGGCCCAAAATGAGTGCGTGACACTAAAGACACTGGCCGACTGACCGTCAGTAGCAACATAACCTTAAAAGTCTTAAGATTAAGGTGTCATGAACATCAAAACCTGCCGTAATGAGAACTGAGTTGTTTTGTGTTTCTTGGACTACAAAATAATTCTTATGTGTCGCCCATTTAAAGACGCTGTGTGTAACTCGTGAGTACACAGCGCCGAAACATTGGATAACATGAACAGTGTATTAGGATGTGGACGGCAGTGTCTGATTTAGGATTTGCTTGGAGGGACGGAACAACGAAACAATTTTCAATCAGGATATTCGGTGCCCAGGCCGAGATTCGTACCGGGTACTCCCAAATATAAATCAGAAACGTTACCGCATGAATCAACTTCCTCTGTGAAAAATAATGACGCGCTCTTCGAATTAATATTGAACATTCCACAGGAAATGATGAGCACAGACGGACGGACAGTGTAACACAGTCGTAACTCGACCTGCGACTATGAATTTCCCGATTTACAATCAACCTCACCGCCATCTGTGAACCGATTGTCTAAAGAAAACGTGGGAGCCTCGACATATCACAACCCTATGGGCCTACACGGCCTGTTACAGGCATAGCTTTATATTTTTACCTTACCAGTCAGTGAGCCCGCGGGTAACAATCTCAAGCTGTTTGAGATTTTGGCGTTATAACGTTCAGAGACAGAGACGCTAACTTCTAGCGTTACGTGTAAGCTAACTAACGGATATCTAGAGCAGGAGGACCATGGGCTCCAGTGAGAGGGTAAACATGCCAGATATCTTCCACGCCTCGATTTTTGAGAAAAAAGAAAAAACTTAAAGAGAGGGAAATGCACCAAATATTAATATCAATAAATTGCATTTTTATTGGAGGAGATATGGCAGGCATTCCCCATTCAAGCATTTTTAAATGAACATTAAAACTAAAAAAAAGGAATGTACCAAATATATTAAAAATATTGTGGCTTACAAACCCGTTTCTAGGCAGCGACCGCGAAACAAAACGTAACGATGTCCGTTGCTAGGCAGCATATTCTTAATAAGCAAGAATAGACGGCCGATGCTATGGAACGGCTCGGTAAACACGAAGTTTTCTACTCGGACTGTGCAAAGAGGTTATAAGGAGGACAACTGAAGGAAGATTATTGCATACATTATGACAGATAACTTACTACTGCAGACAGCGACTCTGACAAAAGACGGACCCGTCCTCTCATCAGAGTGGGCGCCCCACAATAACAAGGCTGTAACTGTCAAAGATTAATAAATATCCGGTCAGCAAGTCTGACGTTACTGACCGACCGTCAGTCGCAATGTGACTTTGACTTGACTTGACTTGAAGATTATTTCAGTTGGAAGGGACCCGCCATTCAGAGAGGACTTGAGCCCGGAAACAGGGACCATCCACTGTTAGGAGCCGTTCCAAGCAACTACTGGTGAAGACACTGCGGGCTAGAAAGTGATTTTGTAAAGTGTGTCAGTTGCGATAGTGTTATTTTTTTTCCCTGGCACTACAGCCCCAGTGGGCCTAGGCCTACCTCCATGAACTCCGTTCACTTCGGTTTTTCTAGGTCTTAAACATACGGTAGGACTCCTTGGGCGAGTGATCAGCTCGTCGCAAGGCCTCTACCTGTACACAAACACAGAAAAATGCACACAAACATCCATGCCCTGAGTGGGATTCGAACCCACGATCCCAGCTTCCGAGCGAGCGAAGACAGTGCATGCCTTAGACCGCTCGGCTACCGTGACCGCCGCGATAGTGTTATAGTTATTTGTAATTACGGCCTGTAAGTGGTCAATAAATCCATTATGTATTCCCAAACCCCGTCTAAAGTCACTGCATACTACATGACAATATTTTTAAAAAGATTCTTCCGTTCTGAATATATTAAGGCGAACAGAAACACAGTCTTACACGACTTCAGGGTGTTTGTCACCCCTGCTTGGGGCGGGGGAGTGTTGGTGCCCACGGAAAGGACGACACAAATACCTGTCACACGTTGTCATACCTTGAAACAGACGCACAGCGAGAAGGGCAGGGTGCAGATGATGAGGGCCCAGGAGAGGGCTGTGAGAATCGTGCCACACACGCCTGCATCGCCTTCGGACTCGTCAGCTGCAACACGCAACACACATCTCTCTGAGACAGGCCTCACTCTGACTACACACACGGAGACTAAAGTACGAGGGAGAGTCAGTACGTAGGCCACAGATTGGAGTAAAACAGCTGTAATGGACGTAATAAGTTCTGTATGTGTATCGCTAGGTAGCAGCACAGTCCAGCTTCATGACAGTCTAGGTGACTGATGTACATTTGCATGTTCAGAGGCTGGTTTTAGTAGTCAAAATGGCAACCGTGCTTTAGGAGCAAATTACCGAAGAGCAGCGTTCTGTTCTGCGTTTTGTGGGCAAAGGATGTTCTTAAAGTAATGTTTCCTGTTTAAGGTGCGAAGTGTTTGTCGCTAACTAAAGGCTCTGTAAAAGTATATCCCTACTTCAGCTGCTACGCAACGGCTATGTAACACGTTCCGCAACAAATACATGCGAGAATATAATAACTGCCATATGCGCGTGTCTGTCAGTCTGTGTATCTCTCTATCGTTGCTAGGTAACAATTCCTTAAAGATGTTCTCGCTACAACCAAGAACTGTTGAAGTCGTATTCTATACGGCCCGTGTCGTAATTACTTCTTCGCAGAGCTTCATATTCTATTCAACTGGTTACACCTGAAGGAATGACTGTTCACTTAAACATCAGCACGGGAACTTCAATTTTCACATCGGATTTGAGGTTCTAATAGCGGCGACTATGAAGAGATCTGTCTTCGGGCTGTAATGTGGTGTAGTCTGTTGAAAGTCACGGATCCCACGTGGAAGTGGATTCGAATACCTCTACTGTAGCCCTGCGAGTCGTATAAGGGAACCCTGTGCCTGGGGGCATAACCGGGCCACCCTGTTCCTACGGGATATAAATATGGGGACCTGGCCTTCCCGGTTGGGGAAACATCGAATTTGAGACAGCAAAACATGGTCGTAAGTCCCGTGGGACTCGGACCCGAGAATGACTGCGCTGGGGAGGCCCAGCAGCAATTGTAAACGACAGACCCATCCTCTCGTTTGAGAGGAGGGCTATAACCGCAAGTGTTCAGTTGGAAAATAAAAATTTTGGTCGTGGGTCTCAAGGAGCTTGTCACCAAGAGGAACTGATTGGCGGTAAACTTCCAGTCATGAAGTAACTCTGACTCTGAAAGTCAAGGGGCGTTTTTAGTTGTGCTTGAAGAATATTAAATTTTCCATTCTATAATGTCTCATAAATTGAAAAATTGATACACCACTTCCATTGCTTTTTTTTTTTTTTTGGTCTTCGACATAAAAGCAAAGATAAACATATGAAGCCTACTTCTATCTCTGTGGACTGTGTTTACGAATGTCGCAGGAAATGAACGGAAACGTCCATGAGGCCAAAGCGTCACTTCGCTTCGCGTCAGTTTGTCATGCGCGCGCAAGCGCAGGAACATGTCGCTCAGCGTCTCGACGCACACGTCAGTTTATCCACCGCTGTTGTGTAACCCAAGATAAGGACCCACTGAACAAACAGGAACTTTGTCTCGACCAAGAGGATAGACGCTATTGATTGCATGGCAATGAACCGTTATCCGAATGTTTGATCAACAACTTACAGTCACTCCAGACTCGCCAACAACTCACGCCGGAAATGTCACTTCGCCTCTGTCAGGCCGAGTTCTGGCCGCACATCTACATGGCGCCCACAGAACAGGTGAAAAGGATAAAGCTGTCCCTGTGTTCAACTAATCAAGCACTACGCCATGAAGACGTATGGGGGAGTGGAGGTATAGCATCATCATTCTCTTCCTCGGCAGTAGATCTAAATAAATGGTCAGCTTCACGACCCGGCTGCTATGGAGAAGACAAAAATCTTGCCACTACCGGAAATTGAACCCGAATCGTCCAGCCCGTAGCTCGTTGCTATACCGACTGAGCTATCCAGACTCCTTACTTACTTACTTACTTACTTACTTACTTACTTACTTACTTACTTACTCACTCACTCACTCACTCACTCACTCACTCACTCACTCACTCACGGAGCTGAGCCCTTCTTAAGGAGAAGCCAATTCTGCAGCTACTCAAGAATTTCCCAGCATTTTATAGAACCCGAAGGTTCATTACCGTGTTCACAAGAGCCCTCCACTGGTCCCTATCTTGAACCAGATCAATCCAATCTATACCATCCCATCCTATCTCTCTATGATCCCTTTTAATATTGTTCACCCACCTATATCTTGGTCTTCCCAGTGGTCTATTTCCTTCTGGCTTTCCCACCAATATCCTATATGCATTCCTCTTCCCCCATTCGTGCTACATGCCCTACCCACCTCATCCATGACTTGATCATTCTAATTATACTTGGAGAAGAGTACAAGTTATGAAGCTCCTCGTTATGCAAAGCTATCCCGGCTCCTGGGCATATAAATATATCTGTAACATTTATCAATATAACAGCTGTTGAGAATTCAAATGGAAGGCCCATCATTCGGTATACAAGTTCTCGTGTTCTTAATTCCCTTGCTTTCTTCTGTATGCCTTAACAGTCGTACAGGTTACCGAATGATACGTCGACGCCGGCGTTTAGCGCAACCTTCCACGAATATACCGCATAGATTGTTAGTCGTACGCTGTCTCCTCTATACGCATAGTAGGAACATTATATCGTAGCGTCACGGTGTGCTCTTTTGTCGTGCATTTCTTCGGTTTCCGCCAGCACAGTCTGTATAGACGCAGTGTGACAATTAAGTTTCCGAACTGACGCTTCTTTTTTGTTGTGGGGAGAAATTATTGTAAATGCAAAAAAAAAAGGCCTAGGCAATGCCCATCCGGCCTTCTGTAGCACATTCTTAAGGTTCGGCCATACAGAGCGCTACGCTATGTTCGCTACATACGCTACGTACGCTGTGTACACTCTGCGACGCAGCTAACATAGGGAACATAGCGTACGGAAGTCTGTGTGGCCAGTCATATTGGCAATAAAGGGAGATATTCTTCTGTTCGTATAGCGAACATAGCGTACGTAGCGTGCGTCGCGTACGTAGCGCTCTGTGTGGCCGAACCTTTATAAACATCTTATTCTATCATAACGGTCACCCATCTATTACAGTAATATTATTAATGCCATCTATCGGGGATGAACGGGACTAGTTAGAGAGAACGTTTATTTATATGATGTGAACGTTTCAACACGTTTGGTTGATACATATGAGGATTACAATTGTTTTGGTGAAGTTAGTTTTTTGTCTTGTCAAAGCTTCAGAATGGAACAAAGAGCAGTGATTAAGTTCTGTCCAAAATTAAAGAAAACAGTTACTGTGTAGAAATAATATACGTCACATGTTTATAGCAGGTTTCAGCCTTTAGGCCATTATCTGGTATTGCAAATGTACCATTAACTTACCTGCTCTTTCTTTGCGTATACTATGCTGCACTCCACATATCACCGTCAGAAAATTGCAACACTCACAGGATAGACACGGTACCCTGACATATATACATACATTACACGCAGAAGGATATACAATTCTTTATATGTTAGATGTATATAGTACCTGCCTGGGCTTCCACCTGTACATCGGGTAATTTCACGACTGGTTACCAATCCTACCTACCAGACTTCACGGTGTTATGACACGTAAAGTCACAATCTTCTTTTATTTTGGATTCTCACAGCTGTGGATGTGAAGAGCAATATCTACACGAATATAACTCCGTGTAGTCGGGTGAAAATAAAAAACGACGTTTCGGAGGAATATACTGCTTCCATCATCAGCGTCGAGAAATAAGCGCTCTTACCGTAACTTGCAATCATGAAATCTATAGCGACTATTTCTCCCTCGGAAGTAAAGACACTAAGGCAAAAAGAATTTCAGCACAAAGCGACAGTTCACCTGCCGGCAGCGCGTCCACGTACAGGAAACCAGCAGAACACAATATTGCGTCATTTCCGAGCGATTGATATTGTGAGCTGAAGTAGTAGCAAATTGCTAACAGCCGTGCACGCATCGCTGTGTAGCTACTTTTTACCGCCTCAAATAGAATAAAAGCAATTATTTTTCAGGGTGCAACCGTTTATTTTTTTGTAAACAGTAAATCTTCGCTAATCCGGTGACAGTTAGAACGGAAGTCGTATAATCATCATCACCATCACTGGCACGACAGCCCTTTGTGAGCCCTGGTCTTCCTCAGGACTGCTCGCCATTCTTCTCCATTCGATGCTACATTCGTCCAGTTCTTTATACCCAAAATTCTTATGTCCTGCCACACACATTCTTCCCATCTCAATCTTGGTCTTCCCACTCTCCTATTTCCTTCTGGTTTAGTATTAAGCATTCTCTTGATGGATCTATTCTCGCTGGAAGTCGTATAATCCGACAGAAATATGAAAAATGAAAAATTCTGTTCACAATTAAGGTAAAGTTGCCCCTGTGCGTAACTAATTAAGCACTACACAATGAAGACGTATGGGGTTTCTTGACCTCGGCACTAGCTGGAGGTGAGTTGGCAGCTTCGCGCCCCGACCGCTTTACCCCAGGGGAAAGAGCCCTCGGTATCCATTGGTACGAAGCCGCACTGTGGCCCTGGGGTCGAGTCAGCCTCTAACAGAAATGAGTACCGGAATCCTCCTGGATGGCGATCTGTGAACCTATTGTCTAGAAAATGTTGGGGCCTCGACGTCTCACAACCCTATGGGCCTCCACGATCTGTTACAGGGATAACTGTACTTTCACCTTACAAGTCCAGAACTCCTCAGAGCTAGCACTGGGCTAGCGGATTTGCCGGCGCAATCAGAACATTAGAACACGGCACTTCGGTTTCACTGTGCGTGTGGTTTTGTGACCTCAGCGTCGAGTCCTTCGGTTGGTCGATAGATAAGCTCGTCGACTCTATCATTACCCCGATACAGCGTCCTTTTATTGATCACCGACGTCGGAATAGTAACACTGTGACATTTATGGTGAGAAGTGTGAGGCAGTCTTTGCATCTCTGTCGTTCAGAAGGGGGATGAGACAAACAGCAGCTGGACCACACATCCTGTTCCGAAAAATTCCCTGATACGTTCAGATGTATTATAAAAGAATCGAATGTTCTGTCAACAACTGTATCTAGATTTGAAATTATTATGTCTTCACTCGCACGAACACTGGGGTCGTTGGTTCAAATCCCACTCTAGGCATGTGTGCTTTTATTATGTTTGTACTGTCCTGTAAGTAGCGTCCTTGGGACGGGCTGATCCCCATTCCAAAGAGTCATACCGACTGGGTATATGATTACGAAACTTAAAAAGGGCCAGGGCCCAACAAAGGGCTGTAGGAACCATTGATGAATCAATAAATGAATAAAGGTAAGCGGTAAAGTTGTCCCTGTGCTTAACTAATTAAGCACTACGTCATGAAGTTGTATGGGGGAGTGGATGTATAGTCCCACATTTTGACCTCAGCACTAGCTCGAAGTGAGTGATCAGTTTCACGCCTCGGCCGCTTTACCACCCCGTACCCATTGGATATAAGCCTATCATATAAAAGGTATCCCTGTAACAGGCCATGAAGGCCGATAGGATTGTGAGACTTGAGGCTTCCATATTTTCTAGACAGTCGGCTCATAAATGGCGGTGAGGTTTGCAGGCTTACGCGCCGGCCGCCCTTTACCTCCCGGAAGATTCCTGGTACTCATTTCTGTTAGAGGCTTAGTCGACCGCGAGGCCATAGTGCGGCTGGAAGGGTTAGGTCAACTGGAACATCCAATGGCCTCATAAGGAATCGAACCCGCGACCTTCCGGCTTGTCGTGTATTTAGATTGAATTTCACATATAAACCGAGAGTATCCAACGCTGTGTTATGCTCTAAACATACTACAATTTGTGAGTTCTTTATCTGTTGGTTAGCACCGCAGTTATTGTGATAAAGTTGTACTCGTACATATGGAATGCTTTACGTGAGTGTGTGGCCCCGTCACTTAAGATGTTTTGTTGTTCTACTGACGCAGAGAGACGCACCGCCCGTCTCAAAGTGACGCTCCATACTGCCATTATCATGGCATTCACTGTTGTCAGAGGAGCCGGGATAGCGCAGTCAGCGTAGAGAGCGCGTGACTCTCCCTCATAGATTTCTTCAGTAAGTAAGCTACTATTAGCTTCTCAAGAATAATTTTGTTCCGCGGAATCTTTGAGACTACGTCACACCTTCAGCAGACAACATTACGAAAGAAAAATCCTGTGTTGAGTGAGATCTTCAGCATGGCGACTTTGGGTTCCACGCTACGCGTGTTCAAAACAGAATCCGGTATGTGTCTAATAGTGACGTAACGGTTACGTCACCGATGACGCACTCTGCAAGATTTTTTAGATATGTTTTTTTATTGCTAGTGGGGTGGGGTGGGACTAAGTCCCTTGTACTGCGGCCACTTCTGGCCTATTGTACCAGCCCCAGGTGATAGGCGAGGGTGATTGTGGAGCAATTGTTGGAATGAAGATTGGCAGGGGAAACCGATGTACTCGGAGAAAACCTGCCCCAGCGCCACTTTGTCCACCACAAACCCCACTTGACCAGACCCGGGATCGAACCCGGGCCGCCGCGGTGGGAAGCCAGCGACTAACCGCTTGAGCTATGGCACGGCCTTTTTAGACATAACTTAATGACTATTAATCCCCAACTGTTCTCGTGATTAAGCCGAGAATATAGTTCGGTAACCGATTTTTCCAAACTGTTCACAACTCCCCCCCCCCACGTTAATCAGCTTTACGGAGCCTCCCCTCTGCGCAGTGTACAGGAAACGGAAGGAAACCCGCCCGCTGGGGTCCTACTTAGTTCACTATCGGAGGTCCTCACTGCAAGCAAAGGCAGAAGTCACTGGGTCTGAGGATCTCTACCTTGTACGACATAACGCCCACTAGCCTAGTACAAGTTTAGCGACGTTTCGAAAGATGTCACTACCTCCATCAGAACAGAAATGTAGATAAATAAACAAGGAGGCGATCAGCAAACACGGTGACTTCAAAAGTAAAGCAAGATGTTCTCCCGAAACGTCGGTAAAGTACCAGGCTACACGGCATCGGATCACAAAATATAATACTCGTTACTTTCACGGCTGTGAGGGCCTCGATAGCTAGCTCTGCTTGTTTCTTTGCTTTGCTTACTCTTTGAAATTTCCTCCGAAACGTCGGTACAATTCCATCTATCTACACGGCGTCATGTACTGCAAGCCAGAACTCCTCAACAGCAGAACTTATTACTGTCTTATTTATTCCCATACAAAATTACTGTGTGCTTGGGACCTCCTCTAGCAGCTGCATACTAATGGAGTGCAAGGTAAAGTTGTCCCTGTGCTTAACTAAGCACTATGCCAAGAAGACGTATGCGGGAGTGGATGTATAGATCCACATTTTCTTGACCTCGGCAATAGTTGGAGGTGAGTGGTCAGCTTCACGCCCCAGCCGCTTTACTCCCCGAAGAAAGAGCCCCCGGTACCCATTGGACAGGAGGCTATGTGGGCCCCAGAGCCGGTCTGGACGACGTGGAGAAAAGAAAATTCTTGGTCCTACCGGGACTCGAACTCCGTCCCCTCAGTCGTCCAGCCCATAGCCAGTGGCTATACCGACTCCGCTATCCCGGACTGGTGGAGTGTCCTGCCCATAAATGTATGTCATATTTCTCAGTACGGTTCCTCCTGAGGGCGTTCAAATTCTGCAGCTTTCAGTCTTGAAGAAAGTTCGAAGTCGCACCACGTCACAAATTCGCATTTCTTCTTCGCCACAAAAAAAAAGGTAAAGACAAAGTAACGGCATTTCCCTCGAATGATCTTGTCTTCCATCCGTTGGGTACTATGGGCTATATTTTGTGGGTCCGTCATACCTCGAGTAGCCAACCTTACGGAAGAAAAGTCCCTGTGTGTTCAACGAGACCTCCGGTATAGCGATCGGGGTTCCCACCGTAAGTGGAAAGCAGAATGTACGGGGGCACAGTCAGTAAACAGGTCACAAACGTAAATAAAACAGCTGCAATTAATGTAATAGGTTGCCTACGTGTATCACTAAGTAGCAGCACAGTCCATCTTCGTGAGACTGTAGGTATCAGACGTGCATACACTTGTTCAAAGTCTAGTTTCAGTAGTCAAAATGGCGACCGTACTCGAGGATTGTAATTCCCAAGAGCAGCGTTCTGTTGTGCGTTTTTTTGTGGGCAAAAGGACTCAAGGCAAAGGATATTCATAAAGAAATGTTTCCTGTTACGGCGGGAAGTGTTTGTCGTGTAAAGTGGTTCACATCTGGGTAGAGAAATTCTCTCAAGGACGTTCGAAAGCCGCAGATGATGCCCGACCGGGTGCTGGTGTGGCTGCGGGTTTCGACGCACTGGTAAAGCGATGGGAGAGTGTATTACTGTTGGTGGAGGATAAGTCGAGAAGTAAATGTTTATTTTTTGTTTCACTTTCGAACATCACGGGTTTTACGTTTTATATCCATTTGTGACCTATTTATTGACTCCGTCGCAGTGAATTAATCTTGATGACATAACAATCTACGTCACTATCTGATGATTACTTACATCGAAAGATGTTTCAGACGCCGTATTTTAGTGAAAAACTGCCGGAATGTTAGGATTCTCGATAGCTCAGTCGGTATAGCGGCAGGACGGTCTGGGTTCGATTCCCGGCTGAAGCAACACTTTTCTTCACAGCGTCCAGACTGACTCAGGGACCTACCAAGCCTCCTATCCAATGGGTACCGGGGTCTTGTTCGCCGGGGTAAAGCGGCCGGGGCGTGAAGCTAACCACTCACATCCATCTACTGCAGAGGTCAAGAAAGGTGGAGCTATAGGTCAATTCCCCATGTCTTCATGGCGCAGTACTCAACTAATTAAGCACAGGGACAACCCTACCGTGCATTACTGCCGGCACGCTAACCACATAAAGAAAAGGCAGAAAAATCTGATTAATTTGTTCTGCTTATGACCCTACAAGTTCTGTCGCTCTGCGAGAGTCGAGTTGAGCAAAGCGGAAGGCATGTCCGACCCCTACCCTCTTCGCCGCACTGACGTCATCGTAACCGCTGGCCTGTAAACAAACACCTGTTCATACCGTAATAATATCGGGTCGGAATATGGTAATATACTGCACCGATAAGTAAGCGATCTGCCAACAAAAGTCTTTCTGTCGTCAGCTGTCGCTATTTTCATAAAAGAAAATATTTAACGAGAGAGTTATGTCAGAGCCTTTACTTGTGGCTGTTGTAGTCGCAAATTAATGAAACAAAGGGATTCGTATAGCGGTAATGACTCAGATACAGCAGAGTAAACCCTCACTAATCCGGATCGAAATAAGAAAAAATAAAAATAAAAAAAAAATAATTTCTTCCTTCACTATTTGTCGTCATACAATTCTGTACTTTAGAAATTATACCCATTAAATACTCGCGAATATCATCTGTTGCGCTCTACGCTGCGAATTTCAACAGATCTTTCAGAAGTACAAGTATATTTGGTATTGCGTCTCTAAATCATTTTCGAGAGTATGTCTACCTCCACATTCTTACGAGAGAAAAGTTTATATGAGTTCAAAGAGATCTCCACTATGACAAGTTCTGATTCAGGTCGCGTTTACAATAAAATCTAGTAACTTTCTAGTGACAACATAACCTCAAAGATGTTTCAAGTATGCACTCCACACTCACCTTCGTTGACCATCGCAACAGCGGACCACCTCACGTCGCTTCTCTACAAACAACTGCGAACCGGTACCGGGCGAGCAGTTTCCAGGGTCGACTCCGATAACATGCGCAGTCTCTCACCCCACCCACGGCAGAAACGCGTGGTCAATATCTCAAGAAACTATTAGCAGCTAGACAAAATCAAATAAAACCTTGACTGATTATAAAAACGTTTCGCTTCTTACACTCGAATAAGCACTGAATAAAGCTCGTCAGCGCCATGTTTTATCTGTTTATTCCGCCTCCCTCCCCACTTAGAATTTAAACTGTCATGCAATATAAACGTTGAGGTTATGTTGTTATGTTTACGTTTATATATTTGAATATAGGGTACGTATTCTCTTCGCAAATGTCATACACAACTGTTTAGAGTTCATCCAAAGTATGAACATGAAATGAAAGATCTGTAATAAAAATTGTAATTTTATTTTCAACAGCAAATCAGAGACTAACGTTAGGGTAGAGGTAAAATTTGTCCCTGTGCACAACGTATTAAGCACTACACCTTTAAGACGTTTGGGGGAGTGGATGTATAGATCCACATTTTCTTGACCTCGGCACTAGCTGGAGGTGAGTGGTCAGCTTCATGCCCCTGCCGCTTTACCCCCGGGGAAAAAGCCCCCTGTACCCATTGTACCCCCTGTACCCATTGTATAGGAGGCTAGGTGGACCCCAGGGCCAGTCTAGACGCTGTGGAGAAGAGAAAATTCTTGACCCTGCCGGGACTCGAACTCTGACCCCTCCGTCGTCCAGTCCGTAGCCAGTCCTATACCGACTGCGCTACCCCGGCTCCTACTAACATCAGGATTCGCGTATTTAGTGCCGGACTGCTGGCTAGAAGTCACTTTGCATCCGGAAGGTCCTGCGACCGGCCAACTCGATCAAGGCTTTCCGTGGTTTTCCTCGGTGCTAGAGCAAATGCTGGGTTGGTACACAAATTCCACGTCGCGATGGATGCTTCACACGCAGTCCTCCCAATGTTAGATCAAATTTCACTAAAACACAGCCCTTCTAACGTCATATAAAAATAACTGCCATCATATACATTACCTCTACCAGAAGGACAAGCGGGCACTGTCTGGGAACCTTCAAAACCGGAGATATAGTATCTTGCTCCCTCCAAACGTAATGTCTCTCTCTCTCACAACCTCCCCACTTTACCTTATCTCTCTCTCTAATTGGTTTATGCTAGCAAATACAAGATGACAACAATCAACGGCGATGCGGTTGAGTTGATACCGAAAAGAACTGAGAGAGTACCTCTAGATAGCAGCACTGCATAGTGGATACTGTTATTCTGTCAAGATTTGTGATTTTTGAGACGTAACGCCGTGTAGTCTGGTAGATATTTTCCGTCGTTTGGAAGACCGTGAGACCCGCAGATCTCAAGACAGTCTCCTTGCACATCCCTTGCAACTCATTACTCACTGCTCATTCAATCGTTCAATAAGCCATGAAACCTTAACTCTATTTATTCTGGCCCGTCACACTAGTAAACTAAATTATAGAATAATTGTTAACACCGTCCAGTGTGGTTCAATTTGTACATATTTATTTCCTTTACATGTTTCGGTCACCTGTGACCATCTTCAGAAGGCAACCTCACTGCCATCTGTGAGCAGGATGTCTAGAAAATGTGGGAGCCTCGACGTCTCATAACCCCATGGGTCTCTGCAGCCTGTTACAGGATAGCTTTACCCTTTTTATTTATCCCGGCCATATAGGACGGAGGAAAATCACGAAATGCCTCATGCAAGACAGTGCACATGTCCTGGCCGAGAACACTGGTGAAAATACAAGTTAGAAACATTAGTGCTTGAGCCAAATGTTGGGTCTCATGCCTATCGTGCAAACATGACCACAAATTCCCAGGAAGTCAATACATTCAGGTCGATATCAACAGGTTGTCAGCAACAATCACAATTTCAGAGGCACAACTGGACATGCGAACGTATTGACGTTTCTCGTATGTTTTATATGACCAAACAGCAGGCCTCCTTGTAAATGTTGGAGAGTTTCAGGCCCAAACTGTGAACAACTTTTGTGGTCAGGCGTTACGCAAGCATCAGAGTGACACGATCGAATGTTATTAATCATAATGGGACCCAATTCTGTTGGGTAATTAGTGTTATTTAACAGATGTACCTTACCTGAAGTATTTCCTGACTTCACCATTAACAATTCCATTTAAGTTATATAAACACGTTGCTGTTTATGATAGGAGAAAGAAGGGAATGAAGAAAAGGTAATAAAGAGATAAAGGAAGAGAGATTATGAAACAAATGATTTCCCGTTGAATTTCAAAGGCCTCTTCAGCTAATTTAATTAGTTAATTTCTTGTTTCGTTGAGGAAATATCATGAGCGTTTGGATATTCCTTCTTCTGGTTTGCGTATGATCATACCCAAAGTCTTCAAATTACGGACTTGGACTCTGACGCCGTACTTAGCTGGTTAGAGGATGCTTTCCTTTATCGTGTGCGTAATTTTCACATTCATATCGTGGTCTTCTGAATTACCGCACCGCGTGTGATCTTGTAAGTGGCTACCAACATTTCAAAGTTACTTCCTTCACTTCAATTTTATCCTGAAGATGGAGGTAGTAGTTTACTCCGAAATACAGGTAACCACTTATACACGGCGTGATAATCAAGAACATCAACGGTGTGAATAAGTAAAACGCCATTAAGAATTTTGAATAATAATTTGAAGATTTCTATCGTATGGGATATAACGGAGTGTAACTAATTGAAAGTCAACCGACGTTTCGGAATACATATAGCCTCCATCTTCAGGGACGAAGAATAAGACAAGACATTAGGTGGCAAGCAGTGCATGTAATCCAGTGTTCGTTCTTAATCGTAGCCGAGGGTAGTGCGCATGCCCAAGACCTCATAAAACATGACGTGAATACCGACCTGAGAAGTCATCTGTTTCAAGAAGTTTCCAGAAATGAAACTGACACCTAATCTTGTCTCATGCAATTAACTGTCTCTTCTTTATTTCATTGCTGAGGACAACTTTAGTATGCTGTTGGTTGGCCTCTGGGTGTCACGACTGCGCTCTGATTGGGTTCCAGAAACACGACTAGAGTGTCTACTGTAAGTCGAAGTGTTTCTACGCTCTTGCTGAACCCAAGTCGGACGCAGCCCTGCAGCCTCACAGTCTCCTACGCCGTTAACACATAGCTTATGTTGCATGCCTGAGGGAATGGCCTGCATTCGCTCCTTGCAATTAGTGCATAACGTGAACACGTGTACCTACCTACACGTGCACAGACAAACATCTGAAAATATCCCGTTTATAGAGTTTATAGGCCAACAGAAAAAAACAAACTCCGTGGTTTTAGTCCGCAAGCGAACTATACCGACCGAGCGACCGCCGCTTGTCGGGGAAGTTAGTGCCAACTTTAGCGGATAGAGGGTGTCGCGTGGTCAGCGCAACGAATCCCCCACGGCCGTTAATTTCGGAGCCGCTATTTTCTTGAAATAGCTCCTCAGTTACCCCCACGAGGATGAGTGGACCCCGTTCCAGACCCACTACTTCTCAGAAAAAATCTGGTAGCGTCGGGAATCGAATCCGGGACCTCTGGATCTGTAGCCAGAGGCGGTCGTTTATAGGCCTACACTGAATAAAAATGGAGTGTTTACCGTCACACAAACTGACGTGTTTCACTTATCAATTCACAATATGTTTCGGCCCAGACAGGCTAATGTGGCGTAGAGATCCGTTACTAAGCGGTAACTCTGTGAACAATAGCCGTTGCTTGCTAACGGCCGATAAACACTTCAACAATACCAGAGCTATCGCTAGGCAATTGCTCGGCAAACGGGTTCCCGCGGTAAAGGATACGCATAAAACGGCAGAGGTATTGGTGGACTATAACAGTGGAAACAGTGTTTTCTATATTGTTCGTGCAGAAATGTTACAAGCAGGGTCAGTCGAGTTCCGTAGTTGATAGTTGGCAGTTGCGATGGAGGGAATTAGGAGAGTTCTGCACGGGCGACTGTGTCAAGAGGACCTGAGAGCGGGAAGCTAAAGAATCTCCACTGACAGAAGCCGTTGCTAGGGAACGGCTGTTGAAGACACTGAAGGCTAGAGACGATTAATATTCGCAGCGTACAGGTAGAATTGTACCTACGTTAATTGAGCATAACACCATGAACACGTATGGGGGAGTGGAGGTAAATCTCCACGCGTTCTTAATTTCGTCACTAGGTAGAAATTTAATGGCCAGCTTCAAGTATCGGCAGTTTTAACGCCGGCGAAAGAGCCCCCGGTACACACTATCGACTGAATGAGAGGCTCGGTGGGCCCCAGAGCCGGTCTGGACTCTGTGCTGTTTACTGTGAAAACCACACGGAACCCATACACACACGTGCGAGAGCAGAATGCAGAGCAGACCAACTTAAATGGCAAACCACGCGTTACACAGAACCTAACAAACACCGTGCTTTAAAGCACCCGCTATAATACAGCCATCTTAGAGTACTCAGTGCATGCTACATGCACGCAGCAGTATTTTTCTGACGGTACGCGAAAGGTATGTACTTCACACGGCTTGGGAGCCACCAGGATATTTTTCAAAGGGCGGGGGGGGTTACAGAGGGGTGTCGGAACATTTGTTAGGAACACATAGAACTTTTGCATTTTTATTGGTCGCCCTAGAGTTTTGGGGACGAAAAAATATTTTTGTAGATATTTCCAAATTTTGACACTAATTTTAGGTTTCCAAAAATTCTAGGCTAAAGGGGCAGCTGCCTGGTTTACCCTTCTTCCCCTGCCAGAGCCCATATTGAGGCACTTCTCTTTCTTTAAGAAAATTATATTAAAATTTGCTTATAGTTGTCACATTTGCTTATGAATAGCGCCAACTATTTTTTCCAATTAACCAAGAAGAGCACTCTATGGACGAGCACAACCTGCTTCACAACCAAAATATTCAGTATTCGATCCCCGAATCAGCGCAGTTACTTGAACAGAAATGTTAGATATCAAAATAGTGTTCTTACCGTGACTGTACATGGAGTGTGTGTCAGTGGGCCAGGGATGAGGGGGGTGCAGGTACAGAACCTCTGTCTTGAGCTCCTCGTGCCCGATTCGTGGCATTGTGCACCGCACTCACGCTGTATGTGAGCAGAGTCATTGTCAGTCAGGGGCGGCAGCTATGTGACCCGCCGAGCAATGGCACACGCTCGATAAGCTCTGCCTGGTGCTGCCATCTCGGTCACGTGGCCCTGCTACGTCACTCCATTCATCACAACCATGACGTCTCGCTTCCCTACATATAATCATTAGAATTCCCCTCTTCACGTGATATTTTCTCTCCGGTTTTCCCGCCTATAATTATGAATCGTCATGCCGTTTTCTATTCTGATGCGTCTGGAATTTACCAAACTCGTAAAAAGGTAAATATAAATACATGGGCTGTCATCACTCACTCACGGAGCTGAGCCCTTCTTGAGAAGCCGCCAATTCTGCAGGCACTCAAGAACTTCCCAGCATTTCATGGAACCCGAATGTTCATTACCATGTTCACAAGAGCCCTCCACTGATCCCTATCCTGAGCCAGATCAATCCAATCAATACCATCCCATCCTGTCTCTCTAAGTTCTACTTTAATATTGCCCATCCACCTACGTCTTGGTCTTCCTAGTGGTCCCCTTCCTTCCGGCTTTCACATCAACATCCTATATTCATTTCTACCAGCCTCGATTCGTGCTACATGCACTGCCCATCTCATCCTCCTTGACTTGATCATTCTAATTATACTTGGAGAAGAGTACAAGTTATGAAGCTCCTCATTATGCAGTTTTCTCCAACCTCCTGTCACTTCATCTCTCTTCGGTCCAAGATATCTCCTCAACGCCCTGTTCTCAAACACCCTCAGTCTCTGTTCCTCCCTTAATGTCAGAGACCAAGTTTCACACCAATACAGAACCACAGGCAAAATTGTAGTTTTGCATATTCTAATTTTTTGTTTTTAGACAGCGGACGAGAAGACAAAAGGCAGCGGTTGTCATCACATAAACAAATGTTTTTCATTGTTCAGTATGGGCCATCATCAAGAGATCTTGAAGAATACACCACGGGAGACGCAATGCACTCGCCACAATGACAGTGGAGTCTCTTGCTTAGCCTTGGCTGCGTCAGATCCAACTTAATTCTGTACCTACATTATTAAACTTTAACCTCAAATTAAAATTAAAATGTAAATTTGTCCCTGTGCTTAGTTACATGCCATGAAAACATTGGGAGTGGAGGTATAGCTCCACTATTCTTGATCTAGGCACTATACGGAGATGAGTGGTCGGTTTCACGCTCCGACCGCTTTACCCCCGGGGAAAGAGCCCCGCGTACCCTTTGGACAGGAGGCTGTATGGGCCCTACAGTCGGTCTGGAAGACGTAAAGAAGAAAAAAGTCCCTACCGGGACTCGAACTCCAACCGCTCGGCCGTCGCTATACCGATTGAGCGATCTCGGCTCCACTAATGATTAGTATAACACCAAAACGCACAAATTGTAACAATCTTTGCCTTCACTGTTGCCACGCTACTTCTATACATAAAATGACTGGGTGGTCGCAAGGGGGAAAGGTACATTCGGTAAAGGTTCACGCTGTATTGCCGACTGAAATACTGCCGCTTACTGCTGCCATCTACTGATTCTATTCATATTTAACCTCAAATCCATCCAACAACTGGGATTAATTTTGTATTCAGTTTCCATGGAAACAACGAGCCGACAGACACCGCCCTACTTAGACCCGTATATCGCTGTCACATTCCTGATGCAGCCAGGGCGGATGGGATCGTACGGAGGAAATATTCCCGAACCAGCAACAAAACCACCCCCGGAATACGTTCTTCACTTAGAAGCTGACAGTTGTTTACATAATTCCAGAGACAGGACAAAAGAGAGTGCGCAAGAAAGAAAGAAAGAAAGAAAGAAAATAACCCGGAATACTGTCCCTAGATGATTCTCATTATGAAACCCGCACATCGCTACAGTCTGTCTATTTAGACCTGGCCACTCTCAACAGAATGCGCAGTGGATTTGGTCAAGTCCACTCACTGAGATGAGGATTGTGCGGTGTATAACAGGGTCTTGGTTACAGTGCGTCACCCGCCCCCATTTCTGAATGCAGCTGCAAACATTGCCCTGATACTTGTTGCCATTAAGTGATTTTCCTCATGCGCAACCCAGTGGCCAGGTAAAATAATACGGCCTGTACTTTCACTCATGTTATAAATTAAATGAAGAGTGCCCAGTCACATGGGAAAACATTTCATAATATAACCTGTGACGTCAGCCTGTCAGTGTACCCTGATGATCACAATTGGATTGGTATTTCATATCTGTCAAATCTTCTACCGCGATTACAAAGATTTGTTTGCAGCTGGGGAAAATGGAACTGCATGCATGGACATAGAGGGCTTGAGGTTCTCACCCCGGTAGCTACAAAAGGAACTATCTTCTGGGATGTGTGGCCGTGTAGCGCGGTAGAAGCTTTTCGACGTTTCGGATGAAAGTACTGCTTCAATCTTCAGGCTCTAGGAGTAAGCCTAGCTAGGACTTTGAAGAGGTCTGGGTCTACTTTCCCGCTTCCCTGGCTCACTCTTGAACAGTGAAGTTGGAAGCAACAAGTTAAACAGTTGCGTGACGAGCCGCGAGACATGACGTAAGTCCGAAAGTCGAAATTTGATTCGTAAGCCCGAAAATTCGGAGCTTAATTCTGATGGGTGTTAACTTAATGCGATCCAGAGTCATGGGTCGATGTATGACTCTGCAGTATATATACTGACAGAGACTCGAATCTTGACATTTGCGGGGTGAGGTATGAAGGGACAGTCAAGTGGAGGGGAAGGGACGTAAACAGATCCACCTACTTCGTATAGCATCAGTTAAGAACAAATTGGCCACTAGCGTGCTTGTGTGGAGCTCATCTGAAGTGAACTAAAGGAATTATGTTTTGGCTCAGGTAGTAGTTGCTAATCCACCGCTCCTTTAATAATTCCGATTTCCTGCATTCATCACAGCCCTCAAGATTAGTCTTGTAAAAAAGTAAAGGTATCCCTGTAACAGGCCGCGGAGGCCCAGAGGGTTGTGAGACGTCGAGGTTCCCACATTTTCTAGACCATCGGCTCTCGGATGGCTGTAAGGTTGTCCGCCCTTTACCACCCAGAAAGATTCATGGTACTCATTTCTGTTACAGTTTGAGTCGACCCCAGGGTCATAGTGCGGATGGAAGGATTAGGTAATTTGAAAAAAAATCCAATGACATCATCGCGATTCGATCCCGCGACCTTCCGGCTTGTAGCATAGTGCCTCAACAAACTACGCTACCGCGTGCTGTATGTATGTATATATATATATAATTCACCTACCTCATGCTCCCTAATCTAACCTCCCTAACAACATCCAGTAGCAGTAATAGATATACACACAAAAAGTGTTGCAGGTGTACCAATCTGACAGCGCTAATTACACTAGAGCATGCAGTGCGCACACAGAGGCCGCTGCGAGGTAGCCTACTCCGGCGGAAAACATGACAGTAGGAGGCAGTTTCTGAAAGGTTCCCGCCGTTACAAATATCTTCACAAACATCTACAGAGTTCACAACTACACTACAACATTTACACGTACGTCATGTACTCACAAACGGAGTCCCTGGCTTGGCCTGGAAAAAACAAAGGACATTATAGCATCCTTGTATCGTCAGTAGAGTTCCCTTAAGCTCGCCAACTTTGCCCTCTGCAAGTATATTCAGTTTCACATCAAAATGAATCCTTACATTTCTTGCATAGTCCCCATACGTTTCTTCGTCTTTCGTTGTACAGGCAAAAGGTAAAGTTGGCCCTGTATGTAACTAATTGAGCAATACGCCATGGAAGCGTATGGGGGAGTGGATGTATAGTTCCATGTGTTCTGGACCTAGGCACTAGTTGAAGGTGAGTGGTCAGCTTCACGCCCCTGCCGTTTTACCCACGGGGAAAGAGCGCCCGATACCCACCGGTTAGGAGGCTGGGTGGGCCCCAGAGCCGGTATCGACGACGTGAATAAGAGAAAATTCTTGATCCTACCGTAACTCGAACTCTGATCTCTCGGTCGTCGAACCGGTAGCCAGTCGCTATACCGACTGAGCTGTTGCAGTTACTGCTGAAATCCTTTAGATAATACGCACCCACCTGTTCTGTCCAGATATTAGAATCAACTGACAGGTTGGAGAAAACTGCATAATGAGGAGCTTCATAACTTGTACTCTTCTCCATGTATAATGATCAAGTCAATGAGGATGAGGTGGGCAGGGCATGTAGCACGCATGAAAAACGCAATCCATATAGATTTTCGATGGGTAAGCCAGAAGGAAGGAGACTTCTTGTAAGACCTACAAGTGATTGGAGGATAATATTAAAATGGATTTTAGAGAAATATTATGGGATTTTATGGACTGGATTCATCTGACTCAGGATACGGACTAGTAGCGGGGTCTTGTGAACAGGGTGCTGAACCTTCGAGTTCCATCAAATTTTGGGAAACTCTTGAGTAGGTGAGCGACTGGCGGCTTCTCGAGGAAGAATCGGCTGTTTGGAGTTAGTTATCTAAGACCGACCAACTACTTATTTTTGGAATGTTGAAGAGTTCCAGTTCCTGCTTGACGGCTCGGTTTCCCTGCAGCCTGCTACAGACCTCACGAACCTCACGAACCTCATTTCAGCTGACCCACTTCGGTTCTCCCGCTACTGAGTTAGCATTCATGCAAAGTCTTCCCCCATTCTACACTCCGCTTCAAGTCTGCAGCTACGGCCTTCTTCGTTCTAACACCACCCAGTTCGAAGAAGCCTGGCGTTTCGAAGGAACACATCGCCACCATCTTCAGAATCGAAAAATAACCAAGCAAGAAAGCAGCAGAAACAAACCACAAATTAAACTACTCATGCGTCTGGTTTAGTTTTCGACCCTGAATATGGAGGGGATTTTCCTCCGAAACGTCCGGATTCTCTCCGAACCCAGAAGATTTCATAACCACCACCCTAAGAGCCTCAGATCCAACAAATAAAATATAAATCTTTCTTTATCCTAATCTTTTTCGATTCTCGGCTGAGACACCAGATATCCTGACTATGGCCTTTGTGCTACTTCTCAGTCACTCCGGTCATATTCGGGGATAGGACCTCCTAAGTCATTCCCAATTCATCTACCATCCGACGCTACGTGGTATAGATAAGCTAGACGCTACTGAAATAATGTCATCTCATTAGTAATTCTTATCGTGTTACGCGCGTAATTTAAAAAGAGATCACACAAAACCCCGTATCAATTCTTATGCTAAATATCTCATAGCTTCTGGCTTACGCTAACGACAGAACGAGTGACGTGTCTGGAAGTCCGCTAGACACGCGATAAGTTAGCGTGGAAGCGACTTACAGAACACAGGCACGAGAATCCAGGTCCTTATGAAGGTGAGCAGTAGGATTGCTGTATCCTGACCCGAGGGGCAAACGAGGTACAAAGGATTCGAAGAAACTTACCGCCTCGAACTTCATAGTCCGCCTAAACTTTGGTACTTATAAGCAGATTTCAAGGTCTCATATCCCCTTCCAAAAATCGTTATCTTCATTAAAACATATTCGTTTTTTATGTGGTGTGATTATAGACAGGGTTTTGGTTTGATGATCGAATTATTTTGCATGTGTCCACACTTTACATTTCACTATTACACACACAATAGTGTCCAAAGTCACGTTGTCACTGTCGTTGCTTCGTAGCGGCTTCCAACGATGGATGTTTCTCTTTCTGTGGGTTCCTGAACTGACCCTCTGCCTCAGCTACCAGTTTCTAACTGAAACATCTCGCAAGAACTGACCCCAGCAGTTATCAAACTCGCTTGCATTTAAAGTCAAAGTCACATTGCGACTGACGGTCAGTCAGTCAGTAAGTCTTGGTGTCGAGCCCCATCTGGAGCTCATGACCAGATAATTATTACTGTTTGACAGTTACGGTCTTGTTTCTGTGGGGCGCCATCTCTGACGAGAGGACGGGTCTGTCTTTTGTATATGCTGCTGGTCCTTGCCAGAGCAGTGTTTCTCGGGACCAAGTCCCTTGGGACTCGCGACCATATTTTACTGTCTCAGATTTGAGACTTCCACTTACATCACTAAAATGTGCTGTTTATAAAATCTCTGCACGTACCGCACAGGAAACAGCTTTCCTTTGTTGCAGTGCAATTATTGCATTCGTGTCTGTTGGGGTGCTAGAAATATAAATGTTTTATCTGAAATCCAGCAATTCGGAAGACTAGCTTTTAATGGGTTTCTCGAATGCCGGGGTTGCGCGCTATATCGTGGTGTAACTGAGGGGAAATTGTTGTACTAGACTCTATTCGGCCCCTTTAATAACGATTAATTTTGTGACGCGGTTGTCTCATTCTCACCAATTCTTTATTTAACTTTGTTCCTCGTAGCATCACAGAATTACCCGTCACTTCGAGTCTGGCACCAACATTACCATCACGAAACTAATCCGCTGTCAGTCCTTAATCCGGCCTTTACTGCGTCATCATTCTAGCTAAGCCCCTACTGCTTTGGCACTGGGAATATCCCCCTACCTTCTAATGGCCTCAAACACCCTGGTCGCAATTTTACGTGTTTGCCGAGATAAAATGCATTTTTATTCAAGTACAGTCCAATTCGCAACACGATCACAGATTCAGTGAAAACACGTCAAGTACCGACTCCATCTCTCGCAGAGTTTCGCTTCCATTAAAGCATGCAGGTCGAGGGCTGGGCTAGCTCAGTCGGTATAGCGACTGGCTACAGGTTCAAGGGCCGTGGGGTGCGAGTTCGAGTTCCGGTAAGGGCAAAATATTTTTCTTCTCCACGTCGTCCAGAACGGTTCTTGAGCCGTGGGCCTGTTTCCCCCGGGGGGGAGTGGTTAAGCGGCCAGGGAGTGAAGCTGACCACTCATCTCCATCTAGTGCCGAGGTCAAGAATATATGGATCTATACACCCAAACCACCATACGTCTTCATGGCGTAGTCACTAACTCGTTAAGGACGAATTCAAGGTGGAATGGACAGGCCATGTAGAAAGCGTGTGGAGACAAGGAATTCCTATTGATATGACAAATTATTTGAACTTAATTCTCTGTTTTATAATATACAAATTTCTGTAAGCTACAAAATAGCGTAGTTGGTATAGCGACTGGCTAAGCCTGGACAACCGAGGGGTGGGGGTTCGAGTCCCGGTAGGGTCAAGAATATTCTCTTCTCCACACCGTCCAGACGGATCCTGGAGCCCACCCAGCTTCCTATCCAATGGGTACCGGGCCTCTTTCCCCAGGGGTAAAGCGGCCGGGGGGTGAAGCTGACCACTCATCTCCAAACTGGTGCCGAGGTCAAGAAAATGTGGATCTATACATCCACAACCCCAAACGCCTTCATGGCGTAGTGCTTAATTGGTTAAGCCTGGGACCATATGGAGAAGAGAAACTTCTTAACCCTACCGGGACTCGAACTCCGACACCTCGGCAATCCAGCCAATAGCCAGTCGCTATCCCGGGTGTAGGAACCAGAAAGGGCTAGTTAAATGACAGAATCGTTATATAAGTAATTCTTGCGAAGTGCAATCGATATGAACCGGCATTCTGCCTTTCCAAATCCCTAGTTTATGTATGTGGAACTATTTCAGGAACTACCAAGAAGAAACTGAACGGAAACAGTGTTAGACTGTACGGTTGCCTGTGTTCCCGTGTTGTTGTCAGACGGAATGTTCAACTTCGCTGAAGGTTGCCCTTGTGCTTAAATACGTAATTAACTCTTTAAAGAATGTCAAAGTCAAAGTCAAAGTCAAATTTATGTTACGACCGACGGTCAGTCGGCCAGTCTGTCTTGGCGTCAAGCACCCCTCTGGGGCCCAAGACCAGATCCTTATTACCGTCAGACAGCGGCAAGTTTGTTCATGTGAGGTACCCTCTCCGACGAGAGGACGGGTCTGTTGTTTATGACTAGATGGAAGTTTGTGGTCAGTTTCACGCACAAGCCGTTTTAACCCCTGTGAAGAAGATCCACTGTACCCATTCGATACTGGGCAGGAGTAGAGAAAAATTCCTTGTCTCTGCCGGGTATCGATCCCAGGCCGTCCAACCAGTAGCGTAGTCGCTATACCGACTGCGCTATCCAGACAGAGAAATGAAGACAGATGTGGCGAAATTCTGCCTGAACAAAAAATAGAATTGGAAGAAGCAGATCCAAATTGTGGATGGAGTCATGTGACTTAGTCCTACACGGCGAGAGAGATGTGGGAACTCACGAGAAGTGTTACAGAGGAGGCCGGAACAGGCTAAGGCTGAATCAGCGCATTAGCTACGTGTAAGACAGGGGTCACAGGGGCATGGGCATCCACGTAAGACGAGCTTTTGCTGCGTGCCACACACTTGTGCGGGTTCTCATGACCTTGATTGAACCCCCGTTCAATATGTTCGCTCATTTATTCATGGACGTGACGTAACAGAGCCTCACAGTGTCCATCAACGCTCACACAACATGAACACTAACAAACTGCTACAAATGTACATGTCACGTGTCTTGCGTTAACCGACGGCCAGCAGACTTAATTATCGCCACTGATACGCACGTCAGTGAGGGAAGCTGCTGGAGCCCGGAGACTGGTGTGACGCCGTACAGTGTGGCAGATATTTATCGCTGTTTTGGAAAACTGTACTGCGTTCATCTCCAGAACAGAAGAGTGACGTAACTGCTTGTACTTTTATAGATACGTGCCAGCGTTTCGGAGGAACCTACTACTTCCAGCTTCAGGGTAGAAAAGCAGATGTCGCGCCGTGTAGTCTGGTAGGTGGTGGCGTAGTTGGTTGAGGCATTATGCTACAAACCGGAAGGTCGTTGCATCGATTCCTGACGAGATCATTGGATTTTTCAATTGACCTAACCCTTCCAGCTGCACCATGGCCCTGGGGTCGACTCGCCTCTAACAGAAATGAGTACCAGGAATTTTCCTAGGGGTAAAGGGCGGCTGGCGCGTAAGACTCACAACCTCACCGCCATCTGTCTAGAGAATTTGGGAGCTTCGACGTCTCACAACCCTATGGGCCTCCAAGGTCCATATTCCACCCCACCTCCACACGGCAGTCTCTCAAATTCAAAGTCAAAGTCAAAGTCACATTGTGACTGACGGTCAGTCAGTAAATCTTGGTGTCGCGCCCCATCTGGGGCTGATGACCAGATACTGTATTTATTAATGTTTGACAGTTACGGCCTTATTTTTAGGGGGGTGCCCTTTCTGACGAGAGGACGGGTCTGTCATTTGTACATTCTGCTGGTCCTTGCCAGGGCAGTCTTCCTCGAGTCCGAGTCCCTTGGGACTCACGACTTTATTTTACTGTCTCAGATTTGAGACTTTCCTTTTCGTCGCCTCCTACGACTCGCAGGGTCACGGTGGAGGTGATAGTTTTAATGATGTTACTAATTACATCAGGATATAAGCAAAAAAAAAAGAGATGACGTGTATTTCCTGTTACTGCATTGATATACTGTTCTTTTTTTTTATTTTTCCTGCAAACATTTTCAAAAAAAGTAAGCCCTCTAAACTGGAAAGAAAGCCCCTGGGAGCTGCGTGTACTATGTTATAGAACAGAATCATTCCCATCTTGCTGTCCTTGTGGAAGGAGCACCGAAAGACCCAGGAGAATCTTTTACGATGTGCGGGTACAGTACGGACCTAAAATTATACAGTGTATACGGCCAGTACATCTCGCTATGCAACAGACATTTCTGAAATTTTTTTGTCAGCTTCGGGTGAAGTTTTGACTTCAACCGAAGTTAATATGAGAAGCTTCACTCACTCTCACTCATGGAGCTGAACCTTTCTTGAGGAGCCGCCAGTTGTGCAGACACTCAAGAACTTCCCAGCATTTTTTGGAACCCGAAGGTTTATTACCGTGTTCACAAGAGCCCTCCACTGGTCCCTATCCTGAGTTAGATGAATCCAATACATGCAATGCCATTATATCTCTCTAAGATTCATTTTAATATTGTCCACCCATCTACGTCTTGTTCTTGCTACTGGTCTCTTTCCTTCTGGCTTTCCCACTCATATCCTATATGCATTCCTTCTCTCGCCATTCGCTCTACATGTCCTGCCCATTTCGTCCTCTTTACTTTTGTATATACATGATTTTTTAAATAAATAAAAAAGGAAAATGACGATCTTTCAGTTGATACATTTCTGGTGGTATTTCAAGGTCATTTGCGGAAATTATTGTGGGTTTCTCTGTGCGTCTTCACCAGGTGGTACGAGGCCGGGCATATCAGTCTAGAAGTTAAATATTTTAGCAGACGCTCTCACCTCCAATGATGTTTTTCCTGTAATCGTCACGGGGGTTCATCATGACTGCCGTGCCTCCAGCGGTTGCCCGAGTAGAGGGTGTGTTAGCTCCCGCCAGCTGTACAACACAGAACACTTTCGTGTAACACAGATACCATGAATAAACAGACTGATCTCCAAACAAATTAAATTAAAGTATGTGGACATTTCACCTAAACGACTGTCATAACAACTAACAAACATACTGACTGTAATGAAGAGAGTGCAGCTTGAGAAGCTAACAGTCGCTCAGCTACATCTACTCCAGAAATCCCCCCCACCCTATAGAACACGAAAGTTCGATGCGGTGTAAAGCTCAAGGTGGACTGGGTGACCATGAATTCGTCTGTTTCTGTTCTCGTTTTTGTTCGGAAGTTTTCGGATAAGCGATTTCCTGTTAACTTTACAAACCCAGTTTAAAGAATGTTCTTCATTATAATAAAAATACCTAGAGGCGAAATTTCTTAACGGTATTTTTCGTAAAGCAAGTACTGTCTGTACTGCTTGAAAATGCGAAGTGGAGTGAACTGGCTAAGAATAACAAAAAGGCATATTTTTTTGTGGTGTCAGAGATTAATCTTGGAGCACACCCATTACAAATGTTTTCCAATATTTTCAAATCAATTTTTCCGTAGGTGCGATAAAAATATTAGCCTTCTGGGATGTGACGCCGTGTAGTTTGGCGTAAAAGTACCAATATTTCGGTGGGATCTTCCGCCTCCATCCTCAGGGTTGGAGGTAAACGAAAGTTGTTCTTTTTTAGCTGTTTTATGAAGCTTTCAATATCTAAACCGGTAGTATCAAAACTTATTTCGGGCCACCGCTGCCCTTGGTTCCACAAACTCATCCCCAGTGCCCCCTAGCCCATACTACAAAAAGCAATCTCAGAATAACGGTTTGCACAACCCACTAAGGATAGAGTAGTTGGTTGAGGCACTATTCTACAAGCCGGAAGGCCACGGGTTCAAGTCCCGATGAGGTTATTGGATTTTTTCAATTGACCTAACCCTTCCAGCCTCACTATGGCCCTGGGATCGACTCAGCCTCTAACAGAAATGAGTACCAGGAATCTTCCTGTGGGGTAAAAGGCGGCCGGCGCATAAGGCTGACAACCTTACCGCCATCTTTGAGCCGATTGTCTAGAAAATGTGGGAGCCTCGACGTCTCACAACACTATGGGCCTTCACGACCTCTTACAGGGATAGCTTTACTGTTTCCTTACTAAGGAAGATAACAATACAATAAAATGCCACAATAAGTCAACTGCTTCGCTGCCAGTGAATTCTTAATGCGATGAATGGGCTTGATGAAGTGATACCAGTTTCCCAGTGCTGGGTTTGAAGTCACTTCAAACGTAAATAAGAGGACAACGCGCTCGTATGGGCCGGCCTCCAGCCCCTGCCGCTCCTTCCCCTTAGCGCCCAATAAGTAATCCCACCGCTCCCTAGAGGACAGAGGAGCCCACTTCGGGAACCACCGATATAGACTGCATAGCATCGGATGGCAGGATTTGCAAGGAAGCAATTGAGGCCTATTGCAGGCTATTGCCTGCAAGACATGAGGAAAAGAAGGCATTCACGTCTAGAGGAGTACCATTAGATCATCTTAATCGATCAGCAGGTTCTTCCGAAACGTCAGGACGTCCGTAACTACACGACTACAGTAATCTTGATATGACCCGCCCACGACACGTCAGATCCAGTAATGTGATAGCTGGCCACAGGGCGTTCAACTTACGTAAGTGGTCAATAAAACCAGGAAGATGTTAGGTAACGGCAGTTGCCAGTCGATACGTACGTTTGCTGAGGCACAGGTCGGCGAATTTCAGATGACGC
Source organism: Cryptotermes secundus (assembly GCF_002891405.2). Taxonomy (NCBI): domain Eukaryota; kingdom Metazoa; phylum Arthropoda; class Insecta; order Blattodea; family Kalotermitidae; genus Cryptotermes; species Cryptotermes secundus. The sequence continues at coordinate 333,062 of NW_019730112.1, forward strand.
GGAACGACTCACCACAGTGTTCCGTTCTCTCCGTCCCTTCAGCCGTAATAAAGCCACGCTTTCAGCTGTTTTGGCAAAGGGAAGTCAGCGTGGGTAACGCAGTGCGCATGTCAGCACGGCATGCAAACCGCGAGGACAACGCACGTTCGATAAGCGTACACGAGGCAAGACAAGTAGCGTTAGTCCAAATGAATCTTAACATTTGTTTGTTAGCCCACTTTCCTTACTTACTTACTTACTTGTGCAGCTGAGCCCTTCTTGAGGAGAAGCCAATTCTGCAGATACTCAAAAATTTCCCAGCATTTTATGGAACCCGAAAGCTCATTACCGTGTTCACAAGCGCCCTCCACTGGTCCCTATCCCGAGAAAGATCAATCCATCCCATCCCATCCTATCTCTCTAAAATACATTTTAATATTGTCCACCGACCTACGCCATGGTCTTCCCAGTGGTCTCTTTCTTTCTGGTTTTCCCACCAATATCCCATATGCATTCCTCTTCACCCATTCGTGCTACATGCCCTGCCCACCTCATCCGCCTTGACTTGATCACTCTAATTACACTTGGAGAAGAGTACAAGTTATGAAGCTCCTCATTATGCAGTTTTTCCCAACCTCCTGACACTTCATCACTCTTTGGTCCAAATATTCTCCTCTATACCCTAAGTCTATCTTCCTCCCTTAATGTCAGAGACCAAGTTCCACACCCATACAGAACGCCTACATCCCTTATTTAAAAAAATAATATAGGTTCATGAGATCACAGTGTCCTATTTTATCATCCTGTCGCACTAGCAAGCATGTAGAGCCATTGCTAATGACATTGTAAACATCGCCCGTTGCTAGGCAACAGATTCCTAACACACATTAGTGGACTAACTGGGACGCGATGTTCTCTACGCGGCCCGTGCGACAGCTGCGTGAAGCAACAATGGAAAAAATGTTCAAGTGGTGTTTGCCACTTCCTTACTTCCTTATCTTACTTTTCGTCATTGAAGAGGGAGACAATAAATTCCTCTGAAACAATGGTAAACTTTTACCAGACTGCACGAAGTCAAGTCTTCTTCTTGATTCATGTTCAATATGTTCTGTCTTTAAATATATTAGCAATAACTGGCGACCCTTTTCCAGGGGGTAAAGCAGCCGGGGAGTGAAGCTCACCACTCACCTCCATCTAGTGTCCAGGTCAAGAATGTTAAAGGTAAAGCTTGTCCCTGTACTTAATTAAGCACCACGCCATGAAGACGTATGGAGGAGTGGATGTGTAGATCTACTTTCTCTTGACCTCGGCACTAGATTGAGATGAGTGGTCAGCTTCACGCCTCTGCCGCTTTACCCCCGGAGAAAGAGCTCCCGGTACCCATTGAACAAGAGGCTGGATTGTGGTGGAGTTATATCTCCACTCTCCCATACGTCTTCATGGCGTGGTGCTTAATTGATTAAGCACTGGGAATTACGTGTGAATGTACAACCAATGGAACTGAAAGAGCACAGCAAACCCTCGCCAATCCGGTTACGGTTAATCCAGACTGCGGATAATCCGGATCGAAACATGAAAAATGAAAAATGCTGTTCAAAGTTGAGTACGCACTTTAAAAGACACGTGGAACTTAGGAGCAAGAGGACTTTCAGACTGTGTTGAGGGCAGCTGGAGAGACTGAAACAGCGCAAGAAAATATCCAAGATTGGCTTCAGCTGGATGAAGGAGACCCTGGATTTCAGCTGCTGACAGAGGAATAGGTTTCTGTAGTGATCTTTTTGTATTTATTTGTTTTCATCAGCGTACGCGGTAGCGTAGTTAATTGAGGCACTATGCTACAAGCCGGAAGGTCGCGGGATCGAATCCCGAGGAGGCGGAATTTTTCAGTTTACCTAATTCTTCCAGCCGCACTATGGCCCCGGGGTGGACTCAGACTCTAACAGAAATGAGTACCAGGAATCTTCCTGGGGGCAACGGACGGCTGAACAGTAAGGCTGACAACCTCTCCACCATCTGTGAGCCGATTGTCTAGAAAATGTGGGAATTTCAACATCCCACAACCCTATGGGCCTCCACGGCCTGTTACAGGGATATCTTTACTTACTTTACTACCTACATTCTTAAGTTTTCCATTTATTTGTTTTCTAAGTTCCTTCTCGTCTTTTAGGCCGACTTTCGCTTCATTAATCCGGATTATCTTCTGGGATGTGACGACGTGTAGCTTGGTAACTCTTTAGACACCCGCATGCCCCCATCTTCAGGTCGGAAGAGTATGCTAAACACCAAGAAGCAAGACATTTAACAAACTACACAGGGCCACGTACCAGAAAACAATAGACGAACATTATAGTTACCACTGAATGAACCTCAAAGCTTGTTTTGGGAGCTTGAAAAATAATATTCATAGACTATAATGTTATATTTTAGCGTCCTGTTGCACTGATTTATGTCCATGATTTATTCTGACCGTCTTACAGTGCATACTAGACTAGTTAACACCGATGTATGAACTTCTGAGGTTATCTGCATTCGGAAACGAGAAATTGTGCAGAGGGTAAGATTTGTAAAGGAGCGACTGTGATAGCTTTCTGTTGTGTAATTGGGGCATGTGTACCTGCAACAGAGAGTTACGAAGGTTTCAGAATGACAGCGCCAACGGAAACGACTAAGCGCAGAGGAGATGGAACAAAGGGGTCTTTGTGTATTTTAAGGCAAACGTAGTCCACAGTTCACGTGACAGTTTCGTTCCAAAAATAGAAGTTGCTGAGAGTGCAACTGCATAAATCGAACATAATCTCTCCTCCTCCCCTCGCACTCCTCCGACTACGCCTAAAAACTACTCCACCCCCCTCTTCGCCGTCACGCACCATCAACCGGCAAGACGTTAGCAATAAAGCGAGCGAATTTAATTTAAATCCGTCTAACTCAAATTCAGAATATTAAATTAAATCGAATTTTTCCGAGTCGTATATTTTTTTATTGCTAGTGGGGTGAGATTAAGTCCCTTGTACTGCGGCCACTTCTGGCCTATTGCACCAGCCCCAGATGATAAGTGAGGGTGATTGTGGAGCAATTGGTGGAATGAAGATGGGCAGGGGAAACCGAAGTACTCGGAGAAAACCTGCCCCAGCGTCACTTTGTCCACCACAAATCCCACTTGACCAGACCCGGCATCGAACCCGGGCAGCCGCGATGAGAAGCCAGCGACTAACCGCTTGAGCTATGGCGCGGGCCTTAGTGTCGTACATAACGACATGGATAAATGAAAATTCTTGCCCCCACCGGGACTCGAACTCCGACCCCTTGGTCGTTCAGCCCGTAGCCAGTCGCTATATCGGCTGAGCTATCCCGGCTTATAAGAACAAACTTAACAGAAAGGCTAGTGTTTGTAGGCAGACAATGATGTTTCAACGTTGTAGTGTGTAGGTTCAATTTAGTCACGCAGGGAGGTCACATGAAACGTCATCATGAGGCCCAAGGGGAGGGGTAAGGAAATAATCCTGGTCTTGACCAATAGGGAAGGGGTCTTCGTAGATCAACCCTTTGTAAATCTTTCAAAACGAAGTCAAGTTGGGAAGAGAAAAGTTCTACTATCCTGAAGACGGAGGTAGTAAAATCCTCCTGAACATTTGACCTATAGGTCTATATTCAGATTATGATGCAACATCCAAGAAGACACAGAGAAACCCTGAACTCTCATAAACTTTACTTTGCAATCAGTTCGCCGCGATTATGCGGTAACTTCTCCGACTCTGATGTTATGCAAGTAGTCTAAACAAGATATTGCAGGCGACTTATATGTTTCCTTCCTTTTTAATTTTCATTTATTATCTTGAAAAAAAATTAAAAGGAGCTTATGAGATCATCCTGCTGTCTGTGTATACATCTGTGTTTGTCCAGTTGTCTGTGTAGCTCCCCTTAATTTTTTAGGCTGTTGAGGTTTATGAAATCGCTTTTTTTTTAATGCTAGTGGGGTGGGACTAAGTTCCTTGTACTGCGGCCACTTCTGGCCTATTGTACCAGCCCCAGATGATAGGTGAGGGTGATTGTGGAGCAATTGGTGGAATGAAGATTTCCAGGGGAAACCTAAGTATCCAGAAAAAGCCTGCCCCAGCGCCACTTTGTCCACCACAAATCCCACTTGACCAGACCCGGTATTGAACCAGGGACGCCGCGACAGGAAGCAGCGACTAACCGCCTAAGCTATAGCGCGGCCCTTGGAGTCGTACATAACGAGGAGTACGCAGCAGCGTAGTTGGTTGAGGCACTATCCTACAAGCCGGGTTCAATTCCCGATGAGGTAATTGAATTTTTCAATTGACCAAAACCTTCCAGCCGACCTATGGCCCTGGGGTCGACTCAGCCTCTAACAGAAATGAGTACCAGGAATCTCCCTGCGGGGTAGAGATGGGGGAGGCGCGTAAGGCTGACAATCTCACCGCCATCTGTGAGTCGATTGTCTAGAAACTGTGGGACCTCGACGTCTCATAACCCTATGGGCCTCCACGGCCTGTTGCAGGGATAGTCTTTTTACCCTTTACCTGTAACGTATTTATATCGGAATAAAGATTCAATATTTATCATTTCTGGTATGTGGTTCCTGATCTGTGATGAGATTCGAAATCGTGTCCTCTCGAATCGGTTTTATTGCAGCCGAGGTTGATACTGGTAACTCCCGTGCAGAGATCGGCCTCTGTTCCGTGGCAACTGTGAAGTGACCCAGCCCAGTATATTGCTGCTGGTCCTCGCCAGCACAGTCATTCTTCGTTTCAGGACCCAATGCCATGCCATTCCTCTTTCCAGACTTTGACTCAGGGCGTGCTTTTCGACTAAAGGAGGGTTCTGACAACTACCGGTCACTCCCCCCTCTACTGAGGAGTGGCTTGGGCGGTCACTCACTCACTCGTTCTCCCTGGATCCCCTCTGGACGAACGGTCTATTTTAGAAGGATGCGTCGCTTAGTAACTGTTTCCATGCGGGTCAGCCAGTGATACTAAACGTAGCGAGAGTATTGATCCGTGGCGGAAGTTGTTTTGATGTTGTGTAGCACACGTGTGCCGGCTCCGATTCGAACAGACAACCAGATGTGCCCCAACTCGTGGAGATGGTCAGAAGGCAGAGTTTGTCGGCCTTGCAGTTCTCCGTTTAACATATTAAAGTAAAATAGACGTTCAAGGTCTTAAATATAATTTTGCCTGTGGTTCTGTAGGGGTGTGAAACTTGGTCTCTGACATGAAGGGAGAAACAGACTGAGGGTCTTTGAGAACAGGGCTCTCACATCCTACTACGCACAAGATATTTCTCTGTCCTCTCTGTCCGTTTCAAGCGAGGAATAATAACTGACCGTGAAAATATATTTTAAAGTTCTGGCTTATTTAAATAATAACCAAATGACAAGATTGGCGCAGCGGTGAAGAACTAGATTTGTATTCCATGAAGGCTCAGTGTAAATCTCCATTGAGACTCCGGCTGTCTTGACTGCTGCCTTCAGTGGTTTTCCTCAGTTCCTCCAGTTAAATACGAGGTTAGTATCTCGAGTAGTCTTGGTTCGAACCTTAGTCGAAACACCGGCTATCCTGACGCAGTCTCTTTTATGGTTTTCCCCAGTCCCTCCTGGGAAAACACTGGGACAGTAACCCAATCAGACCAGTTCCACTTCATTTCGAATTATTTTTTATATATTATTCACCTGTAACCCTACAGTTCGATGCTATATAGTCTTGCTACTGGAAAACAAGCCGCAAGCATAGTCATCGGCAGCACAGAAGGGGGATGAACTATGCAATTCATATTGTGTTAATGCGTTGCTGTTTTGCTTGTCGTGTCGGCGTGCGTACATGGGGCAGTATGGCTACTAGTCAAGCTACACGCCTCTTTCTGACGTGGGACGAAGGGTTTTTTCTTTTTACAGTAAAACAACAAAGATAACTAATTCTGTGTATAATTCAATACCACAGGAATGAATTATTAACATGGGAAATCAACCACCCAAGTCGCCTGACCTCCGTGTGTTTTAGCTACCACTGCTATGGTATGGTGTTGTTTCCATAGGTAACTGCTGTAACCTTGGGAAGTTCGTTCGGAAAGCTAGGTCACCGGGTAAATTTACTAACCAAGGACAATACGTGGGCTGGTCCTTAAATATGAATCTCAGATTCTCAAGTTATATAAGAATATTTCTCTCGGAAATTTTTTCTTCCAAACTAATTTTCAAATTAAGTCTGTGTTCCATAGTTTTAATGGTTCTGCACAGAGGGTTCCATAAAACTCAAGACAAGAGGTACCAATAAAATCAAGGGAACAAACATAAAGGCTAAGGTAAAGCTGTCCCTGTGCTTAACTAATTAAGTACTACGCCATGAAGGCGCATGGTGGAGTGGATGTATAGACCCACGTTTTCTTAACCTAGGCACTAACTGCAGGTGAGTGGTCAGCTTCACGCTCTGGCAGCTTTACCCAAGGGAAAGAGCCCCCCCGGTACCAATTGGAGAGGAGGCTGGGTGGGCCCCAGAGCTGGTCTGGACGACATGGATAAATGAAAATTCTTGCCCCCACTGGGACTCGAACTCCAACCCCTTGGTCGTTCAGCCCATAGCCAGTCGCTATATCGACTGAGCTATCCCGGCTTATAAGAACAAACTTAACAGAAAGGCTAGTGTTTGTAGGCAGACAATGATGTTTCAACGTTGTAGTGTGTAGGTTCAATTTAGTCACACGGGGAGGTCATATGAAACGTCATCATGAGCCCCAAGGGGAGGAGTAAGGAAATAATCCTGGTCTTGACCAATAGGGAAGGAGTCTTCGTAGATCAACCCTTTGTAAATCTTTCAAAAGGAAGTCAAGTTGGGAAAGTAAAAGTTCTACTATCCTGAAGACGGAGGCAGTAAAATCCTCCTTAACATTGGACCTTTAGGTTTATATTCAGATTATGATGCAGTATCCCAGAAGACAAAAAGGAACCCTGAAATCTCATAAACTTTACTTTGCAATCAGTTCGCCGTGATCATGCGGCAACTTCTCCGATTCTGAAGTTATGCAAGTAGTCTAAACAAGATATTGCAGGCGACTTGAAGCCTGAACGTAAACTTTCCGCATCTGCGGGCATATTCTTCATACAACTTTCGTACGTTCAGACAGGTTCCTAATGAATTCCCCAAAGAGCGGTCCATTTTGCGGGAACCAAGAAGCGCGCACAGGATGTTCGGAAGAGTTACTCCTATCTCCAGCACGCATTCCGGGGTCTGCTTTACTATTAACAGGACTAACTTCTGCGAGTGACCCCGTGTCGCCTGGTCGGGACGCAGGGTGGTTTTTAATATTTTGAACTTGAGGTTCTCACAGCGGTGACTATGAAGATTACTATAGTCTGTGGTGTGACGCCGTGTAGCCTGGTAAAAATTTGCCGACTTTTCGGAAGAACGTACTGCCTCCATCTTCAGTACCGAGAATAAATGCAATCAAGAAGTATACAGCACGCCAAGTTAATTTTTACAGTTTAATAATCGTAATTTGAACATGAGATACATTTCTTATCTACTGTCTTCAGGTTTTATGAGGTCGCCTTTCGGGCTAGAGCCCAGTCGTTATTAGTTTTCTGTTTCGACTAACATTTCAGTTGCCATCTTCAGGGCGAATATCATGTACCGGTAAAATATATCGGTATAATAGATCCAAGGAAGGGATTTAGGAAAAATTAAAGCGATAAATTAGTTACCGTGTTGTCCAGAGGCTAGGGATTAGGAGGGAAAAGAGGCAAACTCAGATCTCATTTGCTCCATATTCGTGTACTCGTTTAATGTCCATTCCAAACTACACTACGTCCAATATATATATATATATATATAAGCATACGAGTATTTTTCCTCGGGTATACGAGATGGGACACCAACCAGAAGCCAGCCGGAACACTTCATACATCAAGGAAATAACGGCACAACATCAGAACCGCCAGAGAGTGACTACTCCACACAAGAATCCACATTCCCCAAGAAGAACTAGAATACACGGTCAGCATACCCGAGGAATAATATGCTTATATATATCTTCATCTTAAATTTGATTTCAAGAAATTTAAAATCACATTTTTAATCAATTCATTTTAACTTTCAATATCTTGTAACAAATTCAATACCGAAACAGAGAACAACCCTACAATATGTGTAAATATTAGGTACAGCTTCAGCGCTTAAGATGAATCAGCTCCTGATGACGAGCCATTACAGGTCGAAACATATTGTGCCCCAGATATGGTACCTTCATATAAATAGGTCATCTGTATACCTTTCATAAATTGTTGTTTTAACTGAAATAAACAAATAAAATAAAAAACAAATCAATAAATAAACATTTTTATTTTCCCAATACATTTAAAAGATACTTAGCGATAATTTTATTCGTAAGAATTGCCATCGACCATTAAAAGTCGATTTATTGCTCACTACGATATTTTCTTTCCGCTAATGCCCGCGTTTCTATACGTAGTAATGTTTCAGTTTTTCCATTTAGCAGGTAATGGCAGCTCATGTGTCCCTTCTTAATATAATCCTCTTGTCTCTTAACGGCATATTGTAGAGAAAATTATAAAATCAATGGGAATACGAGGTCGCCTTGCTTTCCACTACTGTCAGATATTCATGAAGCAAATGCCGGCCTATACATGGCAACGTCAGGATAATGTTTTTCCAATTGGGACGCCAGAATATTTTCTAAAGGAAAAAGGTCAAGAAAATTACCGGCGACTTTTTTAAATAAATTTTTTATTGCTAGTGCGGTGGGACTAAGTCCCTTTTACTGCGGCCAGTTCTTGCCTATTGTACCAGTCCCAGATGATAGGTGAGGGTGATTGTGGAGCAATTGGGGGAATGAAGATTGGCAGGGGAAACCGAAGTACTCGGGGAAAACCTGCCCCAGCGCCACATTGTCCACCACAAATTCCACTTGATCAGACCCGGGATCGAACCCGGGCCGCCGCGGTGGGAAGCCAGCGACTAACCGCTTGAGCTATGACGCGGCCTTTAAATAAGTTAATAAACGCATCTGTGCTCAGGATAAGAAAACACAAAATGTAAATGTGAGTACACTTTTGTCCTCATTCCTTTCTTGTTTCCTCGTAAAGTGGGGGGGGGGGGAAGATGACTTCAGATGAAATTAGAACGCGTCGCCGTAAGCCTATCGATATGCTTAATGCAGTCAAAGTCAAAGTCACATTGCGACTGACTGTTTGACAGTTTAGGTCTTGTTATTGTGGGGCGCCCTCTCTGACGAGATGACGGGTCTGTCTTTTGTCAGAGTCATTGTTTGTAGTAGTAAGTCATTTGTCATAATGTAAAGGACATTTACTTCCACCCACCACGTGCAATTCCTAATTCACGCAAATGAACTGAGCGAATCTTACGCTATATCTCTGCATATACAGAGTGAGGCATTTCCTGGTGTCATATGTAATGAAGGGATTATTCCACCTGATAATGTTAAATGGATCACCCTGTATATTTCTGATGGATTTTAGCTTCTCATGGCGGTGACTATGGAGATTACTGTCTTCCTGTGATGCCGTGTATTCTGGTACAGCGCCACGAACGTTTCGGAGGAACCTGCTCCCTTAGGTAGGCAGCACACCGGCATGTGTCAAGACATGTAACAGGCAAGACACGGTGTCTGCGACATGACGCAAAGAAAGGAGCACAGTTGAAACGAATGAGATTATGAAAACCGCCACACACCGGTCTGAGTCATGATGCTGATGAATCACGAATGAAGCAAAACTGCGTATTTTGTCTCGTGTCTTGATGCTTGACTTGACGCAGTTGGAGTGCGGCCGCCCTTAATCTTAGGCGCAAAAGAGTAAGCCAGGAGTGGAGGTAAAACATGTATGGATAGAGACAGATGGGGAACCGGGGCCTGAAAAACCAATAGAAACAAGGAGAACCTTGGATCTACCAGGTCACAAGACGTCACATCCCATAAAACCAACCCTGAAGAAGGAAGCAGTATGTGCTTCCGAAACGTTTCCATATTATGAATCACTCAGAAACACGTTACATTCTTTGTCTTCGATCCGGATATGAAACGTACCTTTCTGCTCCTCACTGCCTTCAAATACGAAGTGGCAGAAAGTATGTGAAAATACATGCAATTCATAGGAGTAAAGATAGAAAGGTAAAGCTGTCCCTGTGCTTAATTAACTAAGCACTACGCCATGAAGGCGTATGGGGGAGTGGATGTCTAGATCAATATTTTCTTGACTTCGGCATTAGTTGGAGAAGATTGGTCAGATTCAGGCTCCGGCCGCTTTACCCCCGGAGAAAGAGCCCCAGTACCCATTGGATGGATCCCAGAAGCGATCTGGACGACGTGGAGAAGTGAAGATTCTTACCCTCACCGGGACTTGAACTCCGACCCCTCGGTCTTCCAGCCCATAGCCAGTCGCTATACAGACTGAGCTATCCCGACCCCTTTCCATAGGAGTGCCTTGTTATTATACGTGCATCTGTTACATCTGAAAACATTCTTATCTGATAGTCCTCAGTAATACCCAACTCAACGAAACTGAGGCGTTCTTTACAAGTCGCCAGTCGCTCAGCTACTCAAACAATTCCCAGCACTTTATGGAACCCGAAAACTCGTTACCTTTTTCACAAAAGCCCACCACTGTTCCAAATCCTGAGCCAGATGAATCCAGTTCCCTCCTACCTTTTTAAGATCCATCTTAATATTTCCTTTCATCTGCGCCTGGGTTTTCCTAGTGGACTCCCGCCTTCAGACATTCCTACCAAAACTAAAAATTCTCCAACATACTTCTGCATCCTCCTATATCAATATTTCATTATCATTATCATCATCATCATCATCATCATCTTGGTATGTGGTAGCGTAGTTGGTTGAGGCACTACGTTACAAGAGTACAAGGTTCGTGGGATTTTTCAATTGCCCTAATCCTTCTAACCGCACTATAGCCCTAGGGTTGACTCAGCCTCTAACATAAATGAGTGCCAGAAATTTTCCTGAGGGGTAAAAGGGCGGCCGGCGCGTAAGACTGACAACCTCACCGCTATCTGTGAGCCGATTGTCTAGAAGATGTGGGAGCCTCGACGTCTCACAGCCCTATGGGCCTCCAGAGCCTGTTACATGGATTGCGTTACCTTCTCCCTCATCATCATCATCATCATCATCATCATCATCAAGCTTTATTTTAGATGAACCAAACTAATATCACAATCATCAAGCCTTCTTCTTTCTATAAAAATTACTGTTATCATAAACAAGGAATATAATATCATCACAAGGGATGCTAATTACATAATGCGAGTACCATTTTGGTGATTGAAAAAAAAAACTTTCTAAAAGTGAGAAATCATCGCAGAAATCCTCATTCGCTCATATTTTTATTACACTCACCATAACTAGTTTCTTATATATAGATTTTAGAAGTACGCGTAATCACGAGTACGTCCCGGATGTCCCATCTCTCGTCTCCATGTAACATAGCTCACTATAGAAGTAAACAAACTGCAATGTGACCGACATTTCGTGCGCCAGAAACTTTTTGTTTAATTTATCAAGATTAGGGGGTACTCACCCTTGTGTACGATTCGTTACCGTCTCCCTCGAGGCCCTTCAACCGAGGTTACCACATCACAGCTCGCTCGGTGTGTCACGCGCCGATCTCACGAGAGCGACTACAAACGATTACCATTCCAGCCACCATAACTAGGCGGCGCTGGGGAGGCAGCTAGAGAGACACGCGTGAAAATTGTTTCGCGTCACGAGCCACTAAATTCATAAAATTTGCTTAACATGTTAGCAATAGAACATGAAACCTTCATATTTCGTTTAAAGAGGTGATTATTTACTATATATTAAAAAGGTATGTAGGTCTTCAGAGACTAATGTCAGTTGCCCTACCATCTGTAGGACAATATGCAAACTACACACTACCAATTAATTATACGCTAGTGACATCTATACGGCAATCGATATAACTGTCAAGACATGCTCTGACGGAGGTTTTCCAAACTAGAACAGATCCATTACGACAGCTCCATGTTAAGTTCACCTACTGATTCGGTAAAGCTAGCCGGGGTACCGCAGTCGGTAGAGCGACTGCGTACGGACTGGAAAACCGAGAGGTCCGGGTTCGAATCCCGGTAGTCATATCGTCCAGACAGGCCCTAAGGCCCATCCAGCCTTCTATCCAATGGGTACCGGGGGGTCTTTCCCCTGGGGTAAAGCGGCAGGGACGTGAAGCTGACCACTCACCTCGAACTAGTGCCGAAGTCAATAAAACTTGAATCTATACATCCACTCCCCCATGCGCCTTCATGGCGTAGTGCTTAATTAGCTAAGCACAGGGACAATTTTACCTGTTATTGATACAGTAAAATAAATTGTTTGCCAACGCAGCCACCTATGCATGATTTTGGTTGTCCCTTCTTAAAATCGACCCCGTTCTTCGGGTCAACCAATTATGGCTCTAAGTTCAACTTTCCACACCACTGCCACACTTCCTAACCCTTTCCTCTCCGAGACACGAATCCTGAAGATGGTAAGTAAAATGTTTGTCGAAACGTTACAAAACTTTCAACAATCTACACGGCGTACTTCCGGAGACCAAAGTAACATTGCTGTCATATTGCAAAATGAAGTAAAACGAAATTCATGTTTGTTAAAATTCACATAATAATACCAAAGAACAAAAGAACAAGAAGAAATTCCGGGAAGAACTAATCACTTACTTTCGTTTGATACGACACGGATCGCATAGAAAACAAAACAAAAAAATTAGAAAGGCTACACAGACACAGTGAGGTGATCTCATAAGCGTGACAAACCTAAAAAATGGGGGGGGGGTACACAGACAGCANGCAGGGTGATGTCATAACCCTCCGATCAATTTTGGGGGGGGACATTGCGAAAATAGACTAAACAGGGGAGGTAAAAAGATATTATGTTATCGTGTCTCAAGTTTTTCATTGGGATAAAATTTCCAGAACGAAACTCCTTGTGGCCGAAGTAACGGAAGCTTCACGGCCCAGTTCTGGCTCAACAGAGCAGTGAAGCTGTAGACTAACCCCAAAATCCACGAACCAGGACATTTAACACGCACGACAGTGGGCGCAAACTAATATCAGCATCCTAAGGGGCGTCATAAAACAACGAACAAAATATTACAGTAAGGTAAGGTAAAGCTAGTGAACGGAGAAGTTCATGTAGGTAGGCCTAGGCCCACTGGGGCTGTAGGGCCAAGGAAAAAAAAATAAAAGGTAAAGCTATCCCTGTAACAGGCTGTGGAGGCCCACAGGTTTGTGAGACGTCGAGGCTGGCATATTTTGTAGACAAATCGGCTCGAAGATGGCGGTGAGGCTGTCAGCCTTACGCACTGGCCTTCCTTTACCCCCAGGAAGACTCCTGGTACTCATTTCTGTTAGAGGCTGAGTCAACCCCAGGAACAAAGTGTGGCTGGAAGGATTAGGTCAGTTGAAAAATCCAATAACCTCATCGGAACTCGAACCCGCGACTTTCCCGCTTGTAGCATAGTGCATGAACCAACTACGCGTGTCCCTGCAGGAGGAGGAGGAGGAGGAAGAAGACGAACAGAGAGAAGGAAGAAACAAAGAATAACAAGCAGTCTTGGCATTTCAGTTTTACTGGTCTGTCAAATACGTTACTCGGCAGGGCCTGTGAGGGTGTTCCCTATTGACAACCCTGCTAACTGAATCGCACCGGAAAAGGGACTTGTGGGTAATTACGCAGTTCGTTCGTGCGTTCGTTCGTTCGTTCGTGAGTGCGTCTGTGCGTGGGTCTTTGCGTGTGAACGAAGTTTCCATTTGAAATAAATTACGAAATACAGCTTGTTGAGGGACCTACCTTCTGCTAGCCCTCAGTGGCGTTGGACAAGAGCACACCAGCGATCTCTATGCATTTACATAAAGCAAAGTCCGACTTATTGGTACAGTTTGGCTGTCAACAGTCTGACAATATGTCTCTCGAGTAACTTAACTTCTGAAAGATCGCTGTTCTCTTGGGTGTAACGGGGGCAGGCGTAGTTGGTTGAGGCACTATGCTACAAGCCGGAAGGTCGAAGGATCGAATCGGATGAGGTGCATTTTTTCAATTGACCTAATCCTTCCCGCCGCACTATGGCCCTGGGGTCGACTCAGTCTCTAACAGAAATGAGTACCAGGAATATTCTTTGGGGTAAAGAGCGGCCGGCGCGTAAGACTGAGAACATTACCGCAATCTATGAGCCGATTGTCTAGAAAATGTGGGAGACTCGACGTCGCACAACCCTATGGGCCTTCACGGCCTGTTACAGGGATAGCTTTACTTTACTTGCTTGTATTTAATGTGGTGTACCGAACTTAAATGTAAATCTGTTGCTACTAACTTCAAGGTGGAGCGTGGGCAAGTAACGCACGTAAAATGGTCAAAACAAGGACTGTGGTTTCGTTGCTCAAGTCACCGACCGCTCTCTCCCTGAAGTTGATCGCAACAATTTCCTCCGATATCACGGTAAATATCTACCTGACAAGACGTCAGATCCCCAGTACGCAGGGAAGAAATGAGAAGTTCGCGCATAATATTTTAGTTGAAACCCAGGTCTAAACCGAAGACACCATTTGGAAGACATAAGCGTAGATGGAAAGACATCATTCGAATGCATTATCAATAAATACGATCTGTGTGGTTTCCATTATCGCAGGATAGAGGCTGGTTGCGGGCTGTTATGCGTACAATAGTTAATCTTGTGGTACCATAAAAGGCAGGGTATTAGTGTCTCAAGAGGTCTCCGTTACGTGTGCAGATATAGCAAAATTACTCCGAGCTTCAACGACCTTTTTTATTTTTACTGCTATTGGGGTGGGACTAAGTCCCGTGTACTGCGGCCACTTCTGGCCTATTGTTCCAGCCCCAGATGATAGGTGAGGGTGATTGTGGAGCAATTGGTGGAATGAAGATTGGCAGGAGAATCCGAAGTACTCGGAGATAACCCGGCCCGGCGCCACTTTGCCCACCACAAATCCCACTTGACCAGACCCGGGATCGAACCCGGGCCGCCGCGGTGGGAAGTCAATGACTAACAGCTTGAGCTATGACGCGGCCTTCAGGGACCGTTACAAATACGAATATTGGTTGGCCAGTCAGCAAAAGCACGGGATGGGAACACCGCCAAGCGGTAGCGAATACGGGGAGAACCCAACCCGCCCTTCCCCTCTTTCTATGACGTAGCTCTGGCTCGGGAGATATTTTACGTCGACTGCAGTCTGATACAAAACGGCATTTCTTCCTGTGCTACGCAACATTCAAGTGACTAGACTGCCGTGGTAGCTAATACTACTAGGATATATATAAAAGGGCATAATCTGCTGTACCTAGCCTGGACTGACGGTGGCCGTGTAAATATTGTACATTTATATAAGAAATAAGTGTGTATTATAAATATGTGTAAATACAGACAGTGGACTTAGTACTACAGACTGACTAAGAAATGACAGACCCGACCTCTCGTCAGAGAGGGCGCTACACATAGACAAGACAGTAACTTTCATTCAAGAGAAATATCTAGTCATGAGCCCCAGCTGGGGCTCGACACCAAGACAGACAGACTGACTGACCGTCAGTTGCAACGTGACTCAGACTCAGACTCAGCTGCGCTACAGCCATGGCTTCATGGAACTGGGCCCTGCTTGAGAAGCCGCCAGTTGTTCCTGTAACAGGCCGTGGCGGCCCATAAAGGTGTGAGAGGTCGAGGCTCCCACATTATCTAGACAATCGGCTCACAGAAGGCGGTGAGGTTGTCAGCCTTATGTGCCGGCCACCCTTTACTCCCCAGGAATCTTCCTGGTACTCATTTCTGTTAGAGGCTGAGTCGACCCCAGGGCCATAGTGCGGTTGGAAGGATTAGATGAATTTAAAAAAATACAATGACTTTATTGGGACTCGACCCGCAACCCTCCGGCTTGTAGCACAGTGCCTCGACCAACTGCGCTACCGTGTCCTTGAGTAGCTGCACAACTGGCGGCTTCTCATGGCAGTTTCGGCTCCATGACTGAGTGTACATATGTATATAGAGACGGACAGGCAATGTGTTCTGTCAGGCTCAGTTATGAAGTCATCAGCACAGTGCTCGAGCAAATACAATGGCTAAGTGCCACACCGATTTCGTCTACCTTGTAACAAAGCAGCACAAAGTTCGTAATTTCTTTTTATTGTTACTCGCATGTCTCTCACGAAATGAAATCAGACCTTACGAATAAAAATATTACAATAAACTGTAGATATTATTATTATTATTATTGGAGGGGTGGGTTTCCCCATGCACCGCGACTAGTAGTCTATTGTACGTCCCCCTTTGATGTTCTACCAGTCTCTATACCCTACCGGTACTGGTGCGTGCCATCAGCCCCGACTTAGCCAGCGGGTTCGGCCTCTACTGGATCAGCAGTACTTCATGCTTCCCCCATCTACCAGAGGCGTTAGAGACTCTTGTTGGGCGGTAAATGTCCGAACATGAGGTTCTTGAGGACTTGTTCCCTGAATTTTTCCCGCCCTTAAAAATTCCACGACCTCCGCCGGGTTTGAACCCGCGTACCACGAGTCATGAGGTGGTAACGTTACCTCTAGACTACGGAGGCCGCTAAACTGTAGATAACTAAAACAAATGTGCAAACTTACATATAGAACTTGCGTCCACTTTGCTTGAGCTGGTAGAAAATTTTGTCGTACACGGAGGACTTCACGGTGTGTAAATATCAAAATCACTGTTAATAATTTTATATCAAACCGATTCATCGTATATTAATTAATCCACTGCTTAAAATGCATGTTACCTCACTACGTCCACTGTTGTCATTAACAGCATTAACAGAACTAGCCTAGTAGTACAATGGACTACCGCCAGGAGCCGCCTCTAGTCCAATGGTACGTGAAGTAGAACATGAGCAGCGAGGTTGTTCATGGGTTCATGGTACAGGCAGGCAAGGAAATCTGTTACGATTTCACTTGCCGTTTATACTTGTGTATATGGAGTACTAGAGTTGTACAGTGTGAAATTGAAAAATATTTGTTAACAATAACGCATGTCTGGCAATATATGTTGTATGCCAAATTCAAAACTACTAATATAAAATATGTACTATTTATTTTTAATTTAGGTAATACAGGCTATTAAATATGATTTAAGCCAATCAGTAAGCTGACTTTCGTTTAGTTCGCTTGGTCAATGTGTTGGTATTACTGATAGAAGGAAACTACAAAAAAAAAACTTAAGTAGTTCGGCGTCTCCTGGTGGCATGATGTTCGTACCAAGTTTGATCAATATCTGTTGCGTAGTTCAAAAGTACTAAAGTGGATACGTACACATAAATATACCTTAAGCCAAAATTTCCTTGTGAAGTAAGAAAATTAGGCCTGAAAAAGAATACATTCACATTAGTCAATACAAAGCTTTCGTAAAGAAGGTAAATCTATCCTTGTAACAGGGCGTGAAGGACCATAGGGTTACATAGGGTTATGAGACGTCGAGGATCCACATATTCTAGACAATTGGCTCACAGATGGCGGTGAGGTCAGCCTTATGCGCCGACCACCTCTTAACTCCCAGGAATCTTCCTGGTACTCATTTCTGTAGAGCCGGGTCCAGACTTGTTGCGTATCCCCGTACCGTATCAGTGTGGACGGTACCCCGTATCATCCTTCCGTTGGAAAATGATACGCAACGGGCTGTTCGCTCGCTTGGCGGTCTTTTCCCGTCGCATCAAAGGGACGACCCGGGTTGCAGTGGTGCCAGTCTGGACGTGTAGGCGGCTGCATCGCGCTTTGCTTATCAGCTCCAGACAGTTGGAGTGTAGTCATCACCAGTGTGCGTTCTTCTGTTTGTGATTCTCTGTTCATATACTCTGACTGGAGTGGAGTAAGGAGAGCATATATTTAATTGATGAATATAAAAAGAGGGATGTTATTTGGAATCCCCGAAACACAGAACATTACAATCTGACGGATGCATCCTTGTGAAATTTTTGTACATCCCACTGACTGACTGAAAATTTAAGTCCGCCAAAAGATTGGANAGAAATTTTATCGCGCTGCATCGGTTGATACGCAACGGAGATACGCAACAAGTCTGGACGCAAGGAGATACGATACAGGGATACGCAACAAGTCTGGACCCGGCTTTAGAGGCTGCGTCATCGGGAATAGGACCCGCGACCTTCCGGCCTGCAGCACAGTACCTCAACCAACAACGCTACAGCGAAAGCTTTCATACTTACTTACTTACGGAGCTGAGCCCTTCTTCAAAAGCCAAATCTGCAAGAACTTTCCAGCATTTTATGGAACCCGAAGGTTCATTACAGTGTTCACAAGAGCCTTCCGCTGGTCCCTATGCTGAGCCAGATTAAGACAGTCCACAGCACCCCATTCTATTTCTTTAAAATTAATTTTATCCTTCCATCTATATTTTTGCCTTCTTGAGGTCTCTTTCGGCAGCTTTTCCTACAAAAACTTTGCATGCATTTGTTTCCAATACATGCTACATACCCTGCCCATCCCTTGCTTCTTTGTTTAGTGTCCAATAACAGTAATGGAATATGGAAGCTACATGCAACAGTTTACACAGCTTATCCAGTACTTTTATGGTTGGTTAATCAGGCCGTATGACATAAGTACTTTAAGCATGAGCATGAAAACCTGAGCAAGACACACTGTGCCTGCATTGCATAGCTTCGGTGAAATCTTCCAATCACAGTTAGGTGATTCATCTTGTAAAGGAGGGCAAAATAATCATTGAAGTTTAAATCATGGTATCACTTTTATTTCTTTCAGTTGGCCACCTGCAACAACCATTGAAATGTCAATTAACCCTTTGAAGCTTGAAGTTTATCTAAATAATATACATAAATATCCCATTCCTACCTCATAGGAAACACACTGAATACCCATTACAAAGATCTATTGTTTTATTTTGTATAGGCAAACAATCACTGTTTATTCTGAGAATTTAAGCACATTTATATGCCCTATATGCAAAAGGTAGAGTTTATGAATGTTTAAATGGTGGTACATATAGTAACCACTGTGCTTTAAAGGGTTAACATCTCATCTGCATGCCTATGTTTGAAATTTTAATATAATCATGGACACTAATTTAGTTGTATTTATTACAGTTTTTTTATACTCTGCTTCAATTAAACACTGAAAAATAGACTGGGTACAACAAAACTAGTCTGTATATAGTTAACATCGAAAACATTGGCAATGAGTAAATGCAGTTGATCTTCAAGTACCAGTGGGGCATCACCCCTGTATAAATACATTACTAGTTAAGTACAGGTCACACAAATGACTAACACGTTTGGCAACTTCACATCTGAATAATGCTGAAATTCAGATGTAACAGGCAAGTTAAATACAAAATATTTAAAAAAATGTATGCCCAGTTAATATATTCTATCTCAGATTTCAGTAAGAAGAGAGTGAGAATTTTCCCAGTGACTTCCAAACTATGAACACATCTTCTCTGAGAGCTACTTAAGTTTTAGTACCCACCCCTTTAATGTTCCTCAGTTTAAGGTTTTCGCTCATTTACTTTTCAGTTTTAATGATCAAGTCAATAACATCAGCACTGAGCTATCTCCATTTGAGTCTTTCCTCAATTTCATTCAACTGCATGGTACAGGGTTTTCCTGGAAAGATGAACTCATGTGTTTGAGAAAGGCCTATATGTAACCAACTCTATGTGGCAGACCGTTTGTAGAAAGCCAACATCCTCTAACAGCTCAAGAATTTTCCTGCCCCTTCTAGAATTGTATGATCCATTTCTTTGTACACAAGAGTCCAACATTTGAACCCACCCAGAACCACTCGAATCTGGTCCATACCTTCATATCTTACTTATGAACTTACATAAGACCCACTTTAATACTGTCCTCATGAACAGAAAAATGTGGTCACAGATCCCACAGGCACAAAATCAGAAATGACCGTGCTGGCAAAGGCCAAGAGCAAATTACTAAACCAGACCAGACCTCCTACATATAACTACATCTCCCAAATGCTCAAGTGGTGTCTTCCCTTGAGGGTTTAAGTCAGAATTTTGCACGTATATCTCCCAATATCTTATATATAAAAACCTCCACTTAAGAATTATGTTTTTAAATATCTGTGAGAGAACAGATTAACTACACAAAGAGTCAAAGGTGAAGGAAACCATTTTGTGGTGTAAGCAAGCAAAATCACCCACCACTAGACAGAGGGCAGAAGTTATCATGCACTAGCAGCCTTCTCCTCAGGGAAACAGCCACGTTACTGTTTGAAAAGGAAATCTGTAGATCCATTCCAAACAAAATTGGCACACATATGAATTGTAAGAATCCTTGGAACCGAGCCCCAGCATGACTGTGTGATAGTAATACTCTAGGCTTTTATCTTGGAGATGCTGGGTTCGCATTTAGGCCAGGGCACTGGCTATTTTGTATGAGGTTTTAATGGTTTTCCTTAGTTCCTCTCACAAATGCCAGGATTATACCCCAATTAGGCCATAATTCCTTCCTTCCATACCCTTTGCAATTCATAATTCAGCAATCAACATACCACCTGGTATCACATTGTCCGAGAAGCTGACAGCATCATAAAATAAACCCCTGGGAATAGATCCAGCTTACTAATTCATCATTGAGATTTATACTTTGAACCAAATACAGACGGTACATGAATTAGTCTTCTTTCACTCTCTCATTTGTAGTTTGAAAGATGGAATAAAATGTTTGTGTTAAGTTTGGAAATCACTGATCTATTCTAAGCAAGAAACAAGATCACTTTGAAGTACAGTACAGTATCTTCATTATACTAAAATTTTCTCTGAACCCTATAGAATTTCCTGACATGTATTTACTAACTGCATTAACCTCTTCAATATAATCAACTTCTAAGGCCATTTTTATAATAGTGTGGATTTCCACCAAGTAATATTTATAGACAGATAATACTGTTAATAATATTTAACTCCATTTAATAGGAAAATGTGCCTCTTTTGATTTTAAAAGCAATAAAAACAGTTTGGCAGAAACAAAATACTATCTGTAAACCAGTGGGTACAGACAAGTGAATATCTTAGTACCTTTTCATGGAAACAATTTTGAATTGATGCCCTTTTTTAATGAATATCCTTTAATAATTCTGACTTCACTGTCAACAACTTGCGATGAAGTGTATTTAAGTTTCAAAAGCAATTGGATAACTTGTAGAGAAACATATTTTGTATTTTGTCTTTTCTTTTTATAAAATATAAGCTGTAAGATGGTGAAATCATAATTATCAAAGGCTATAAATATCTGTCACCCACAAAGTTTCCGAGTTTTTGGCGCTTACTTTGAAATTTTAGGCAGTCTAATGGATTGTATTACTTCATGTTGAAGTGATTTATCATTATCTGAAGGAAATGCCACCACTAACATCTCTGTGAAGTTATAGTTCTTCTTTGACTTGTTTAATTTGTTGGAATCTGCATTTCAATCAACTTTATTCCAATTAGTCAATCATTTAAGTAGTGCTTATGGTGTGAAAATTATTTCACTATAGTTCACGTTTTTCTGTTTAAAGACTGGGCAGAAATACAGTTCAAGAGTTTGTATTGACATTTCTTATACTAAATTAAATTCCATGGTACCATGAGTGGTAGAATGTGTGACTTTAGTGTGAGCCATGCAATGCTCTGTCCTCTGTGAGCACACAAACAACTGAAGTGCGTTAACATTCCTTATTTAGTTAACCTGATAGCTTGGAATGTTATACACTCCCTTCTGCCTCACATCTGTACATCATGTCTCTTCTAATTGCATCTGTACTCACAGATGGCTGGTGCAAGCCTCAAGGAACTAACAAACAATTTCAGTAAACTACTTCAAACATCTGTCCATACCATATCTTTGGTGATTCAACACAGGCTTGCCACAACACAGGGCCGTTTATGTAAAGATTGTGATGAACAAAATGGCATCAGAGGAGGTTTCTGCGAGTGTATTTTGGTTACCTCTTCCAATCAACATTTCATCAATCCTCCATTCAACAGGCCTGAGCAAGCTGTGTATTATTCCAGCTTCATTCCTACTTTAAATTTCTCTCCTGACCTGGCATTTGGATGGACTCAAGTGAGAAAGTTTGATCAGAAGTTCGTGCTCCACCATTCCATCCTGTTTTACGCATACAAATGTGACAGCTGGAAGACAACAAACGTTGTCAGCATACACTGATGATCAATGGAACAAGAGTAAAGGTAAAGATGTCCCTGTGCTTAATTGATTAAGCAGCATGCCATGAAGATATATGGGGGAGTGGAGGTACATCTCCACATATTCTTAACCTCAAACTAGTTAAGAGGTGATTGGTCACCTGTGGGCCCCACTGATTTATCACACAAGATGCTGTCTCCAGCACTCGTCGGATACGAGGGTGGGTCAGCACCAGAGGCAGAGTGGATGCTAAGAAGAAAAGGTAAATATCTTGCCCTTGCCAGGAATTAAACCAATGGAATAACCAAAACAAAGCAGAACAGTTGTGTACACGTGAAGTCGCTGTGCTCAACTAAGCACCACACCATGGAGGAATATGGGGGGAGTGGAAACATAGCTCCATCATTCTTAACCTTGACACTAGATGGAGCTTAAAGCATCAGCCGCTTCACCCCCGGGGGAAAAGCCCTAAGTACTCATTGGATACAAGGCTGGGTTAACCCAAGAGCTGGTCTGGATGCTAAGGGGAAAAGAAAAATCTTGCCCCTGCTAGGATTTGAACCCCAGCTGTCCAGCGTGTAGCCCACTGCTATACCAACTGAGCTATCCCAGCCACTTGACCAGTTCTGTAGATGGTGTTACAAATATATTTGGAAGTTTAGGTAGTTTATTCCCCCATCTTCACATCCTTAAGTTATATCTGAAGCATAATTTCAGCTTTCAGGGTTTAGCCAAGTTATGGGTTAAAGTTGCCCCATTTCTGGACACACACTGCTGCCAACATCTTCAGGGGGGGGGAATGATACAGATGTAGGATGCACCTCGATATATAAATCTTACAGTGGAAATAAGGGTGGCCCCTTCCCACTGGATTGCACCATGCTCCACACCACACACTCCTACTTCTATTATGCAACCTACATACACAGGGCTCAAATCCTCCTTGTAACTCAAAGACAGAAACAGCAATGTAATCTAAAGTGTTGGAACAACTCCAAAAACCCCAACCAAAATTAGACAATTTATGTCCTTTCTTGCTTTTGAGTACACAGTACCAAACTTGTTATTCAGCTATTCAAAATATACTACACGTTTGCAGTCTGCATTTTCATATAAATATGAATCTTCTTCATTTAATGTTTGTAGTACTCAATTTAAAATTAAGCGTAGTACCAACTGTACTGATAGTACAAAAAATTTAAGTATAAACATGTAGACAAATCTAACAACATAAAGTAAATGTTTTATGAATATTATACAGGCCCACACAATAATATCTATAAGTCTTGAATGAGAAGGATCTATGAACCAAAATCTTAAATGTCTTATGAGACAGTCTTAAGGCAAAAAATTAAGCCATTTCTATTTCTTCATGATCACTCACAAACATATCAATTGATCATGTGCAAGCAGCTTTAAAGCTCAATTTCTGTGTCCCATGAATAATGAATTATGTGTATGTAGTGGTACAGCATTTACCTCAGAATTGGAACATACCCATTTTGAATCTCAAAGGGATACTAACTACCCTGACCGGAGTTTTTCATTGCTATCTCCAGCACTTTCAGAAAAACTGATCATAATTATGCATTTCAGTACAATCTTATAATTTGCCCATTCATCACAACATAACCTACTTACTTATGGAGCCGAGCCCTTCTTGAGGAGAAGCCAAATCTGCAGCTACTCAAGAATTTCCCAGCATTTTATAGAACCCAAAGGTTCATTACCGTGTTCACAAGAGCCCTCCACTGGTTCCTATCCTGAGTCAGATCAATCCAATCCATACCATCCCATCCTCTGTCTTTAAGACCCATTTTAATATTCAACATAACTTATATAGATGATAAAATACTATTATGCAAACTGTATCATTGATTAAATAAACTGATTTGTGCTGGAGTTTTCTTGAAAACTTTACAGTTATTCTTGGCTTTAATAAGAGTTACTGTCTGACCACTAAACTTGCTAGAGCAAGACTGTGGGAACATCCCACATACTAACAGGCAGTTTCGCCAGTCTAACAGACGGCGCTCTCGCCTAGTCAGTATCATATTGCCACATGTTGCTGCCACCACTTGTGTTTATACAGCACTCGATGTCCAGCCCATCTGTAGATCATCACGTGCGCTAGACAATCAGTGCTCACAATCACAACTGCAAGTTTAAGCTCCGCCCAGCAAGCATGGTATAAAATTTGGAGCCCAAAGCTAGCAATCATCTGTGATCACATTCAGTTCAGATCGATCAGTCATCAGAGTCATCAGCTCTTTACTGCGCCAAAGACAGCTGCCGCAACTCCCCAGCAATCACGCTCTGCTACCAGACAACTAATGTAGCTGCCGCAACTCTCCAGCAACCGAGTCGAGACAACGGCTCAGTCATCATCCGAACCGTAGGCAGCTGTTCCTACTGGCGCAAGCAGCACCAAATCACCGGCCGGACAAACCAACTGAACGGTGTGAAGACTTGGTCTACTACAAAGGAGCAAATTCTGCCAGCACACTCACGGTGGAACAAACTGCCCTTTCCAGGGCCAGCCAACTTCTGAACATCGACAATCCCACAAGCAATTACTCCTCTCCCTGTCCTGTGGTTCTGAGTGACACATTCACCTTACCTTGTTCTTACTGCTAGAAGGCACTTCCACTGCTTCTAGCAATCAACTGTGGTGTACCTGTGTGACCGTTGCCAGGGTATGGCAGATTTCTTGTTGTCTGTGTTGCTACACACATACAGACAGACTGTCACACGTAGGAGGGTACATGTGACCGATACTGTATCAGTCTATTCTCTATTACAATTTCACTTGATTACAACAGTTTGCACATTTGACTCCTTCTGGATAACAAAGCTGCAGTTTTATAACCTCGTGTCTGATGTTGTTATGCAACGAACCTTCTGTTGTCCTTCCTTGGGCTGTTCCTATGCAACGGCCCACTGTTACTGCGTTGTTACGCAATGAATACTCGTTACCGATATTCCTATGCAGCGTCTGTTGTTATTGCATTTCCACGGAAGTATCGCTTCCAGATTCCAAACACACGACAATATGTTTGATACATCATCTGTGTTTGTGTAAGGTAACATTTATAACATTTGGTTCATATTCCCTTCATATCTGAAATATTTAGACCTTTGAAATTATATTAATATTCTAAAATTTAATATCCACATCTTCCACAGAAATTCCCTTCATATTTGGATGTATATTAAGTGTAATTCTGGACTAGACTTATCCCTCAGAACTTCATGACACAAGTTTCAGTAATGAAGTGATTTTCCAGTAACAGCAGCTGCTGAATTCATGCATCTGTGACATGACAAACAAAGATACAAAAAATACTGGGTATTGGGCAACTAAACATTTAATACCAACAAGAAAAGCATCAAGATCATGGCCTTCTGGGGCATGATTCCGTGTAGTTTGGTAGGTATATACCAATGTTTGTAAGGAATGTATTGCCTCTATGTACTCAAATTGAAGATTGCAGACAAAAGACATTATATTCCTCAGAAATAATGCTATGTCTCCACCAAGATCCAGATAATCTTGTTCCTCAGTGATCTGAACACAAATATCTGTGCTGAAAGCATCAGTGTGGAAGAGGCATCGAGCAAAAGTTGCGATTGGACCCACTTATTATACTTAATTAGTATTAAAACGAGATTCTGCTAATTGTCTGGTGGTCACTAGAGAGAGACAGAGAACTAGCACCTTGCAATATAACGTGCAAGAGTGGAATATAGACAGAAGAATCTGACATATTGCATGTCGAACAGAAGTGAGCACATTGTTTTATGGCCTGATCTCCACCGAGAGCTGCAAAAACACCATTCAGTCAATCATGCAAGACATTCGCTCCAGAAAATATCATTTCAATATTCAAATAAATTACAGGGTCACGAAGACCAAGTAGACCTGACAGCAATGTGTTACGAGTTTGTCTGGGAATCCCGCTCTTTACGAAAATACATAATATATGTATATTTTTTATTCTAATAATATATTTTTCTATATCACCATGTTCTTTTTGTGTCATATATATCATATTGTTGACAATGAGAATATATTTATTTATAAATTAACTTCGTTTGCCACAAACCCGTAAAGAGGTCACAAATTATATCCGATTTCAATTAATTTTAAGTACGTGCTAATTAAGCGTAAGCCATATTTTGTAAATTTCACTAGCCTTCCACCACCTATCGCATCTGTGTGACTAAAGAGAAGGCACTTGGGAGAACAGTTCCTGTCACTGTGCACGTCAAGACGCCGGCCGACGCTCCTGTACCAGCTGCCACAAGCGATGTATGTCGCTGAGCGACAGGTTGGGCGACCCGAACAGGAACGAGCCAATTTCGGAGCCATTATCCCTGGGGCCGACCAGAAACTGGACCTGCTCCCGGGACAGCACCAGGGAGCCGAGTGATGTCTGTGTCAGGTTAGCGCGTGCTGCCAGGGTACCCGTAACGTGCACATCGTCGATCCAGAAGTACTTGGTTCGCTGTGCCTCGCGGTACAGGAGGAACACCACGTCGGGCGAGTAGAGCACGGCCCAGCCTGCACAATAGGCGGGGTACATGCGCCCGGGGTACTCGAGGGGAGAGACCCGCCACTTGGACCTGTAGGAGCGCTTCACGTAGGCAAAGCTGAAGGGTTCGCAGAGGATGAGGCGCCGGGCACCCCACGGCGATAAGTCCTGAGCCAGGAAGTCGAGGAGAGCGGGAGAGTTGACGAACACGTCGTCGTCCGTCTTGAGCAAGTAGCGAGCGCCGGGGCAGTAGTACGCGGTCCACTTGAGCGCCATCACGTGCTTATACGTCATGTTGCGGTAGGAGTCGAGGAAGCGTCCCTGCACCAGGTCGCGGTGCACGCGGTTCTCCTCCTCCAGGGCGGCTTGCATTGCTGGCGACTCCACGGCACCCAGCAGGAACAGCACCCGGTGGGGTCCGCGGCCCCACGTCTCGCGGATGGTGCGTCGCTTCTCCACGTTCCCCGGCGCCGAGTGCACGAGCACCAGGAGCAGCAAAGAACTCGACCCGTTACACGGGAAGTTGTTCAGCTGAAAGGCGAAGTCCTTCACGTCGATCAGAGTGGTTCGGTCGCCTGGCCCCAGTTTGTGCATGGGGTAGGGGGGCGGCAGAGAAGAGGCGTTGCCGGGTAGCAGCAGCAGGTAGCTGGGGGCCACGAGCCTCGTGGCCTGGGGAACGGGACAGCTCGACAGGCGCCACAGGAAGAGGCACACCGCCGCCGTGAGGCAGGCGGCCAGGAATGGATACGTGGGCAGCCCCGCCCCATAGCGCCGCTTCTCCAGCATCTCTACCAGCGGACAGCCACCATAGTGCGCCTGCAGAACACAGAACTCACTATAGTAACAAGAAAAATATTGGCTGGCAGTCACCAGTGCGCCTGCAGAACACACAGAACTCACTATAGTAACAAGAAAACTATTGGTTGGCAGTCACCAGCGCGCCTGCAGAACACACAGAACTCACACTAACAAGAAAACTATTAGTTGGCAGTCACCAGTGCGCCTGCAGAACACAGAGAACTCAATACAGTAACAATAAAACTATTAGTTGGCAGTCACCAGCGCGCCTGCAGAACACACAGAACTCACACTAACAAGAAAACTATTAGTTGGCAGTCACCAGTGCGCCTGCAGAACACAGAGAACTCAATACAGTAACAATAAAACTATTAGTTGGCAGTCACCAGCGCGCCTGCAGAACACACAGAACTCACACTAACAAGAAAACTATTAGTTGGCAGTCACCAGTGCGCCTGCAGAACACACAGAACTCACTATAGTAACAAGAAAACTATTAGCTGGCAGTCACCAGTGCGCCTGCAGAACACATAACTCAGTACAGTAACAAGAAAACTATTAGTTGGCAGTCACCAGCGCGCCTGCAGAACACACAGAACTCACACTAACAAGAAAACTATTAGTTGGCAGTCACCAGTGCGCCTGCAGAACACATAACTCAGTACAGTAACAAGAAAACTATTAGTTGGCAGTCACCAGCGCGCCTGCAGAACACACAGAACTCACACTAACAAGAAAACTATTAGTTGACAGTCACCAGCGCGCCTGCAGAAAACACAGAACTCACTATAGTAAGAAAGTAAAGTTGTCCTTAGCTAATTAAACAGTACACCATGAAGGAGTATGGGGGAGTGGATGTATAGATCCACGTTTTCTTGACCTCGGCACTAATTGGAGGTGTGGTCAGCTTCACGCTCCGGCCGCTTTACCCCCGGGGAAAGAGACCATGGTACTTATTGGCTATGGGGCTGGGCGGGTCCCAGAGCCGGTCTGGACGACGTGGTGAAGTGAAAATTCTTGATCCTACCGGGACTCGAACTCTGGCCCCTTGGCCGTCCATTCCGTACCCAGTCGCTGTCCCGTCTCCTTAACTCACTACAGTAAGAAGCGAAATACGTAAAAGTTTGCATCAGCTGCGGTAACGGTAAGAAACTCCCTGAATACATAGAGGGGACTGCCTGCCAGCGCACTGATAAACCACTTAAACTGGAGGCATGAAAATTCGTTCTTCTCTTCTCGACGGCGCCTTGGGCGGCTCTGGGACCACTAAACTAGTCTCTTTAGCCAGGGCTACAGCTGCTGGAGCATGACGCTAAAAGCTCACGTCAATTGAATGCCGAAGCTAAGAATGCATGGAGATATACTCCACTGCCCCATATGTTTTCTGGGAGTGAGGTATAATTCAGCACAGCAATGATAAAGGGGATTATCTTGGAATTTGAATTTATATATTATTCAGTCCAGCTTTTTTTTTTTTCATAATGAACATAATACCCACTCAAAATTCAATATGAAGTCCCGCCATATGTTATAACAGCTTTCGTGCTATTATTTTGCCCCGTCTTTTCCAACAAATCTTTCCAGTCCTATAAGTTATCAGATATATCGAGGCCGGTACTTAACGCCATCTCCCACGAATAACACGCACAAATAATCAATTATAAATTGTATCGTATTGTCACGTGTTAGTGACTAGACACATGGTTTGCACTGAATACTGAATTTCATTCATCAATGGCTCTACAGCCCTTTCTTGGGCCCTGGCCTCTTCTTCAGTTTCGTAATCTTTTGAATACTGAATTTACTTAATGCTCATTAGGCCGCGCCATAGGTCAAGCGGTTAGTCGCTGGCTTTCCACCGCGGTGGCCCGGGTTCGATCCCGGGGCCTGGTCAAGTGGGATTTGTGGTGGACAAAGTGGCGCTGGGGCAGGTTTTCACCGATAGTTACAGCATTTTCGCTGTTCTGCGCACTCTACACATAAGTATAGCACACTCCAAGTCTACCCACTGAGCTATGTCTTCACACACTCGTTGCTTGGTAGCGGCTTCTAACAGTTAAGATTCCTTTTGCTGCTCCCGTGATCACCAGCTCACGGATAACCACCGACTGCCCGTCCTGAGCAGAGCAGAAATGTGTTGCTGGCCTTCGCCAACACATTTATTCTTGGTTTCGGGGCCCCGTCGGGACCCATTGCTAAATTTTTGTTCTTTCTAAGACCGCTTACATGTTCTGAAATGGTGTCTCTTATTCGACGATAGAATTCGTTAGCTTTTCTGAATAAACGCCACATTTGTTGCACTATAACTTAGCACGTGTATACCCGTACACACACCTGATATCCTCTGATTAAAAAAGGACCGTGGTACAGCTGTGCTTACCGAGACGTTCCCTAGCAATGGACGTCTCATCTCGCTCCGATATTCCGGCTTTCATGTGTGATGTCACAATAGACGATTGCCTAGCAAATGTGGAAGCCTCGATGGGTCTTCACGGCCTGTTACAGGTATTTGTCTATCCTTATTCTGACAGAATGAAAGGAAGTTTATGAGATAACCTTGCTGTCTGGGCATCCCTCATGTCGTTGAGAGGCAACGGCTCGGTAAACACGTTCCCGCTGCAACGAATACACATGCAACGATGAAAGAATGTAAAACTGTCAAAGTCACATTGCGACTGACGGTCAGTCAGTCTGTCTGTCTTGGTGTCGAGCCCCACCAGATGTTACTCTTTAAATGAAAGTTACTGTCCTGTCCATGTGGGGCGCCCTCTCTGACGAGAGGTCGGGTCTGTCATTTGTCAGTCACAGTCGATAGTATTAGTCCTTTGTCACTATGTACACGTATTTACAATTGAGACTTAATGTATATATGTATGTATAATACAATACATTACAATATATGTACAATATTGTAGCGTATTTTGTGTGTCACGCTACAAATAAGTTTACGCCGTTGTCCGATATAGCGAGTTTATTCCGTTCGCTCACACTTTACAACCATTACCATTTGCAGTGTTACAATTACTGCTTACAATAACTCGGCCGACACTGGACTCTCTTCTCTGGCGGTTATTCTAGGACTGACTTCTAAGATGGCTCGACCGCGACTGGCTTCTTAGCTGGCTATTCCGAGACTGAAGACTTCTCGTCGAAACTGGGCTTTTATAACCTTGGCCGCTGCTATGCAACGAACCCTCTGTTATAGCAGTGGAAACGTTGCTCTGTCGGTTCCGCCTTCCCTACGCAATGACCCATTGTTATTGCGTTGTCTCTGTGGGAACGCTTCGCGTATTCGTCGTAACCGTGGAGATTCGATGTTCTCTACACAACGGCTCACTGTTGGGATTACAGTGCCGCTATTGTTACTTCCTATGTAGCGGTCTGTTCTAGCGTTTCCATAGAAGCGACTCTTCTGGATTCCAGACACGTTACAATATAATACATATGTATGTACATACAAGGCCTCTGTCAGTCCAGGATCAGCACAGCAGACTATGCCCTATTTCTAGCAGTATCCGCTACAACGGCAGTCTAGTCACTTGAACGGTCGTATGCCTGACCGCCGTCAAACTCCCAAGTCAAAGTTCAAGTCACATTGCGACTGACGGTCAGCTAGTAAGTCCTGGTGTCAAGCCCTATCTGAGGCTCATGACCAGATATTTATTACTCTTTGACAGTTACGGTCTTGTTATTGTGAGGAGCCCTCTCTGACGAGAGGATGGGTCTGTCTTTTGTATATGCTGCTGGCCCTTGCCAGCGCAATCTTTATGGGGTCCGAGTCCCTTGGGACTTGTGACCATATTTTACTATCTCAGATTTTAGACTTCCCTTTTCGTCGCATCCTACGATTCGCAGGGTCACGGTGGAGGTATTCGACCCCGTCTCCACATGGGGTTGACTAGCACCGGCTGTTTAATCAGCTGTTGGTAGACAGCCAACGGTTTCTAGCTTGCGATTGGCTAGCACACGATCCACTGTGGGTGTATCCCATAGTCACATATTGTTGTAGACCTTACATAGCAACGACTGTTTACTCGCCGTTGCTAAGCAGTGGTACCTGAGCTGTCACTGTAACGTTTGTTTGAATGTGGGCAGTTCCCAGGCAAAGAACCTTCAATGAAGGTTATCCAGTTTCCGGGGTAACTTCGTTACTGCCCGGCAAATAACACGGAACAACTGGTAGAGCAAACGCACTGCAGTCACTGATCATAAGTCAAGGAAGTAAAGGTGAAAGAAGTCTCGATTCCTAATACATAAGGACAGCTCCGTCCCGATTTACTCGGGTTCGGAATACACTCTTCCGTCCTTCCGGGTAGTTCTTAAATTCCAAAATGCTTCCTATTCTTAGGTCTCCACATTGCGTTCTTTTGTCTGTCAGCCATGACAGTTCAGTTATAAGAGTAATTCTGACACATTTATTTTGAAATCTATCAAATAAATACGCATAAGGGCTGCTTCTAAATATGGTACATATAGTAACCACTAGCTTTAAAGGGACACTAATGGATTAAATATGTAATAACGAATTATTAATAAATAATTAATGTCTCTAATCCTACCCTGAGCCATGCTGGGGGAGATGACTGACTGCTAAATTGATGCTGGCCCTCGCCAGCACAATGATTCCTGGTTCCCAGTCCCGCGGGACTCATTGCCATATTCTACTGTCTCACGGCTCTAGGACTTTTGGTCTCAGATCTTGAGGCGAGATGAGAAATGCATAGAAAATTGTAATCGAAAAACCTGACGGTAGCGGATCACTTGATAAATTTAGGCGTAGATCAGGAAATAATATTACAAGAGGTTCTGGGAAGAACTAATCGCCCGTTTTCCTTTGACACGACATAGACCTCATAGAAAACGAAGCTTACAAAAATTCATTGCAGCGGGAACATGTTTACCGAGCCGTTGCCTAGCAACGATAGGCGGATACACAGGCCCACACACTCTCCTTTGATACGACGCGTGCAACAATTTTTCTGCTGTCGCGTGCACTCGTTGCCGCGGGAATGTGTTCACTAAGCCGTTGCCTAGCAACGATAGGGGGACAAACATGCAGATACACATACTAATGGGAGGGATTTATGAAACATCGTTTAGATGGGCATAGTTTTCATGATATGCATACCAAGTTTCATAAATACTGGTTCAGGCATTCGGAAGTTGATACGGGGATACACAGACATTCAGATAGCAAGGTGATCTCATAAGCCTACTTTCTTCAAAATAAGGAAAGTAGGCTAAAACGGATCTTAAAAATGTGAGAATGTGGGATGGATTCATTTAACCCTTGGATGGTAGCCAGCGGCCTGTTATAACAAACAGAGTAGTGAATCTTCTGGGTCAACAAGCGGCGCCGGGTTGCTCGACTATAACAGTCTCAAGAGCGACACGTCTAGCAGGTACAGCTTGCGCCAAATAAATCTGCCGCGAAGAAGGACATGAAGACGGAAGTCTCCACTATTCCCCGTCTCACACTCCTCCATCAGCACAGCTGATACAAAGTCACTCTGCTCTTTAGCCTCAGCGCTACTCAAATTCGCCCAACTGTCCAAATATCTGGACATTTTTTGTCCCTGAGCCATAACGCTTTAGCTCTGCTAGAACAAAATGCGTGGAATGCTGACATACGGTGCACTGCTCCTCCATGACAATGCGCGTCTGCATACAGCTGCTCACACTAGAGCACGGCTGGAGCATTTTAACTGGGTGTTGTTTGACCATCCTCCTTAGAGACCTGATCTCGCTCCGAGCGACTACATCCTGTTTACCTACCCGAAGATGTCTGTATGATGTTGGTACATGTGAAAACAAACAGGCATATGTCTTTATATACAACTTGGAATATACTTTGCCGGCATTCTCCATGATAGGTCACTGCGAATTTTATAGAAACTCAGAGGAAATCTGGTAGCGTATATACCATAGTCGCGTGCCGGGAATCCATGGAAACGCAATAACATTGGGCCGTTGCCTAGGAATACCTTAAGCAACAAACGCGTTTCCTCCTAGATGAAAGGACAACGAAGGGTTCGTTGCATGACAACGGGAAAACCAAATCTTTGAGAAAGGTGTTCCGTAAGCGGTCCGCAAAAGTCCTATTTAAGGGGGCTGAATGTACAAGGGAAAATGTTAAAAGCAAAAAATTAAATACTATTATTAATATAACACTAAATAATGGCTACAGGAAGTAAGACATCACACATCTATATAACAAACTTAATCGAAAGATGGGTAACCCGGATAATAAAGACGAAAAAAAACAAAATGGGTCACTTCTACTTACACAGGAAATTACATACGAAAAATCACAAAACTATCCAAAAACACTAACATATAGATAGCCTTCAAAACAGCCAACACAATAGGAAAACTAATAAATGAA
Source organism: Cryptotermes secundus (assembly GCF_002891405.2). NCBI lineage: Eukaryota > Metazoa > Arthropoda > Insecta > Blattodea > Kalotermitidae > Cryptotermes > Cryptotermes secundus. The sequence goes on from NW_019730112.1 coordinate 366,985, forward strand.
AAACGAGAAATAAACCCCTACGAACAAAGTAGGATATAGGAAATAACATGCCAAAGTTGCCAAAACGTATACATCGGCCAAACTGGTAGAAATCTAACAAGATACAAAGAACACATAAGAAACATAAGACGAAACAAGGACGAATCAGCATTTGCCCAACACATACTAAATAAACACCATCAGTACGGGCCGATGACAGTAATCATGGAAATGATTGAAAAGCCAAAAAGAGGCAAATAATTTTGTTCCTTTTCGTCATTATTATCCGGGTTAACCATCTTTCGCTTAAGTTTGTTACATAGACGTGTGATGTCTTCCTTCCTATAGCAATTATTTAGTGTTATATTAATAATAGTATTTAACTCTTTGTTTTTAGCATTTTCCTCAAGGGGTAGTGTAAGAAGTCTGAGTATCCAATTTCTATATGCTGGCAATTTTTGTTCTTTAGTGTGGCATGATTTATTATTTATTGTTATGTCTGTCGTTGTGGGTTTTCTGTATATTTCCATTTCTATTTGTCCGTGTCTATTAAATATATTTAAGTCCAGGTAAGCTAAATTTTTTAAACACTTTAAAAGTTTTAATACCAGGAAGGCTGCTGTGATTGTGATAAGTTGAATATTGTGTACATTGTGTATTCCAGGCATTATGTGTGTATGTAATTTAGCAATCAGAACACCTATTGTGATGGTGGTTTCCGAATAAGTATTGATGTTCCCTCTGAGGATGATCCGTAAGTGTGTGTGTGTGTGTGTGTGTGTGTGTGCACCTCTCTCTCTCTCTCGTCTCAATTCTGAGACAGTAAAATACGGTTGCGAGTCTCAAGCGACTCAGACCAGAGAAGGACTACGCTGGCAAGACCCAGTAGCATGCAATGAAGACAGACCCATCTTCTCGTCAGAGAGGGCGCCCCGCAAAAAAACAAAATCGTAACGTTCAACAGTAATAAAAATATGGCCATAAACCCCAGATGGGTGCTTTATTCCAAGACAGACTGGCCGACTGACCGTCGGTCGTAAAATGAGACTCAGACGGGACAGTTGAGTTCTAGAAGTACAGTTCAGTTTGCATCTGATCTTAGACGAGCAGTCAATTTTCAGTTTGACTTTGACTCTAGCAGAAGTAGTAATTGTGATACTGAAAGTCATAATAATTGTACTCACTAGTGTAAAAGAGAGCGTTCAATAAACATACTCGCCAATCCCGAGACCTGCGTGAATTTGTCACGTTACATAAGTAACACGCGACAATATGTTTAAATTAGATTTTCAGATTTGGGGGCTAGGGACATATTAACTGTGACAAATTTAGTAGCTACGTTCCTCTCTATTTGTAGCAACTTTTCCCCCCGCCACTTTCTTGTCCCACAGTCCCCATTATCCAATATTCTGCTGCGCAGACCGCGGCATATTTATCTGGCTCGAACTATAGTTATGTCCAGCACTGGAGTTGAGTCTGTTCACAGCAGCACTTGAGACAACTCTAAAAAAACCATCAATCAATGATGTCGCGGACATTTTCAGACATTCTGCCAAGACACTCTGTGACTCACCTCTCCCAAGGCGAGTCTGCCTTTCAAGACCCCACGCGTCCAATTCGGAGCAACAATAAAATGCAAGAAAAACGCTGTTTATTTTCGAACATGTCAGACGCTAAACCGTTGACTGCAAATACGTGCCTGCTAAAAACAGAAGCGTCCATCACACGCATATAAATGACCTCCTGTGCTGGCACTTATTCCTGGCTTATTTAAAGAAGCACTCAAAAGCTAACACTACGTAACGTCAAATGATAAGATACTTACTAAATAATAAATTGGAAAGCGTGGACATGGAAGTGTTCGCCGCCTAACTTGAGGTACTATTTTGCAATCTGCCTGAAGGAAAAATAGAAGAAATGACCGGTCTAAGGGCCAAGATTCAAAGCCACGACCTCTCGCGTGAGATGCAGGATCCTAGGACTTCAGATGTTCGTGCATCTACATTAGCGCCACTCAACCGGAACGGCGTTCCGCTGCACTTGCGAGGATAAGGAGCATTGTCCTCCCAAAGAAGTGTTTCTGAACTTTCTCACTCAAGGTAACCCACGTCTCAAAGTGAAGCTCCACGAACCCCTTGGTCTGATCTAACCCAGACGTATTCCTTTGTTCACACAGTGAAACTTCACGTATTCCTTGGTCCCAGGGTGAAACTTCGCGTATCTCTTGGCATCAGAGTAAAACTTTATGTATTCCTTGGTGTCAGAGTGAAACTTCACCACCTATTCCTTGGCCTCAGAGTGAAACTTCACTGCCTATTTCTTGGCTTTAGTGTGAAACTTCACGTATCTCTTGGTCTCAGTGAAACTTCACCTATTCTTTAGCCTCAGAGTGAAACTTCACGTATCTTTTGGTGCCAGAGTGAAACTTCACCTATTCTTTAGCCTCAGAGTGAAACTTCACGTATCTTTTGGTGCCAGAGTGAAACTTCACCTATTCTTTAGCCTCAGAGTGAAACTTCACGTATCTCTTGGTCTCAGAGTAAAACTTCACGTACTCCTTGATCTTAGAGTGAAACTTCGTCTATTCCTTGGCCTTAGATTGAAACCTCACGTATTTCTTGATATCAGCGTGAAACTTCACGTATTCCTTGATCTTAGACTGAAACTTCACGTATTCCTTGATCTTAGTGTGAAACTTCAAGTGTTCCTTGGTCTCAGAGTGAAACTTCAAGAATTCTTTGTTTCAAAGTTAAACTTTATACTGGAGTGGCCTCCAATGGCAAGACCTTCAGGCTGATTTTCATTAAATGCGATCACTGAACTATAAGAGACATCAGTGCAGCACTGACAGACGCACAGGGTCATGACAGCCTTATTACGACGCATAATTCTGGCTACTTGGCAACCATGAGCGCCGTTATTGAGGCCTGCAATTGGTCTGGCTTCACTAGCATGAGAGGAAGAGATCGTGGTCTAATTTAATGTACTATCCCAGCATTTCGCTGGAGGGACTAAAGAATATTAAACGGAAAACATAAGACGTTGGAGCGAGTAAGGAAAACCACGTCGAAGGAAGCGTTTGTAGTCTAATTTCAGGTATCATCCCAGAATTTCGGTGGAAAGACCAAGAAAATCCTCAGATGTGGTCTGATTTAATGCAGTAAGCCTGTCAGGACAGCCGGTCTCCAGGTCAAGACTTGAACCCGGGACCTCACGAGTATGAAACCGCACTTTCGGTTTCTGGTTCGATACTTCCTGTCGTTATGGTTTTCCTGCAGCAAAAGACAGCTCTGCCTGGCACTTCTCAATAAACACACTGATTAGCACGACACTGAGTGTGTCCAACACAGCAACACTTTCCTCAGTTTATTCACGCCTCTTGACGGATGCGACACGGTTCCCATGCATAAGCACCACGTTGGCACCCAAGCCGGTACAGTGGCGGCTGGTGTCCAGCCTCTATCACAACAGATATAACAAACGCCCCTCCATATAACACATCTACCTTTATTAAATAATTTGCTCCAGAACAATGTACAGTAAGAACTGGGGTAGTTCAATGCCTAACAATGCCAATATGTTTCTCTCTTCTCAATGGAATCCAGACCAATTCTAGGGCTCACCAAGCCTTCTAGCCAATTAGTATCGAGAGGCTCTTTTCTCCGGGAGTAAAACAGCCGCGGCGTGAAAGCGTATCATCTCATCTAGTGGAGAGGTTAAAAAATACGTGGATACGTAGCTCCACTCCCTTATACGCCTTCATGGCGTGATGCTTAATTAATTTTGCAGAGCGACAATTTTGAATTTTGCTTTAACTTCACAATGGGGTATATACGCTTATGCTCGATTTGTCAACTACAAAACAGAAAAACACATAAAACTTTAATATTACCTCTTGTTTCCTTTCAGAATGTTCACAGCATTTAGCCTATAGAGCGCTGAATGGTAGGATGATTGATGAATGATAAATCTTAAAGGACATGAAAGGAGGCGTTGACGAAATAGAGGTGCCTGGAGGAACTGAAGCAAACCACGGCCGAGATTCGAACACAATCTCTCCCGAATACAAGTCAAGAACGTCATCCCTAGACTCTTAGCGCATCCCATGAGTATGAAATTTGGTTACCTAATGTTAAGTGAAGAATACAGATTAACGCTGGGGAAATTATGTAGACGTAAAGAGGACGAAAAGATCTATCTAGACGAGCATGCGTAGGAATAATGATGAATGACTTCATGCAATAGCGGCCGTTGCTAACATCAGAATTCAGAACTGAGGAATAGTTTAGGAAAGACTCGTTAAATAAACAATTTAAAAATGGATTTCAGAATAGGCCGCATTCACATTGAACTCAAAATCGATACCGACGCCTAAGTTAACATAAAAAATTATTACGTACACATAACAAGGACGCTAACACCCACATACTGGCATAATCGAACGTGTCTGGGACACACACTGACAAAGCAAATACAAATTCTGACACACTATCATAAAACACTACGCTAACAGCACCATGGCTCACTAAACCAATAACCACATAAATGCACTACTCAACAAGGGCACGGTAACATAGAATGAAACCACCCTTTTAATTTAATCCCTTAACGCCCAGTGGTTACTATATATACCACCCGCTTTAAAATACTAAATCTCTGCAATCTGCCCGCAGTGTATTTATGATTCTCAAAATAAACAGCGACTGTTTCCCAAACAGCATTAACCGGTTGGGCTCTGTAGCGGAGACGTAATGTGTTTCCTGTGAGGTACGGACTGGATTCTTACATATAAATTCTCTGCATTCTACTCACACAGTGTATTTATGTGTTCCGTATGGTTCTCACAATAAACAGCGACTGTTTCCCCAAACAGCATTAACCGGTTGGTCTCTGTACCGGAGACGTCATGTGTTTTCTGTGAGGTACGGACTGAATTCTCATATATAAAGTCTCTGCATTCTGCCCACACAGTGTATTTGTGGGTTCCATATGGTTCTCACAATAAACAGCGACTGTTTCCCGAAACAGCATTAACCGGTTGGTCTTTGTAGCGGAGACGTAATGTGTTTCCTGTGAGCTAAGAACTGAATTCTTACATATAAATTCTCTGCATTCTACTCACACAGTGTATCTGTGTGTTCCGTATGGTTCTCACAATAAACAGCGACTGTTTCCCCAAACAGCATTAACCGGTTGGTCTCTGTAGCGGAGATGGAATGTGTTTCCTGTGAGGTAAGAACTGAATTCTTATATATTATTTAGTATTCATTAACAACTTTTTTCCCGAAGAGCTTCTTGAAACCTTATTACGGATTCTTTCCAATACTGGATGTTTTGACTGAATTGTGAGTGCTCGGAGAACCTATTAAGGGAATACAAAGAGCTCAGACAAACGCAGTTACGCACGAAAAGAAAGTGAAGGCAAAAAAATCACAGCAAACGCCAAAGCTTTCTTTACCTTGAGAAATAATTAAACGTTCACGCTTCAGAAATTTTCGGAGAAGCCGGACGAAGAGTCGGTGTTAAACGTAGCAAAACAGTATTGGCGTCCATGAACCGAAGAGAAATCAGTACAGTCTGTGTCCGACAGATATAACCAGACGTGTTACCGCCACGACAACCCGCTCATTCCCAGGATGACAGGTGGACGACTCTCAAGGGCGCCGTCGGGGAGAGGGGCCATGCCAAACATGTACCTCCCTCCGAATTTTTCGGGGAAAATCAAAATTGAAAATAAAGTTAATATATCGTATATTGAAAGCAAAAATCCAAAATATTTCAAAATATGGCACCATCTCTGTTTCCGCACACAGACCCACAATTCTTAAAATTAGTGCGTTAATATAAATTCTTAAACATTAGAATACGCACAGAAATACCAGGAGCATCCAACTCTGCATTAATGAATATGTTTCACCATCAACCGATCGTCTTCAGACGAGTCCGATGTTGAGGATATCTCTATAACACTTTAAACGAATTTCATTAAAAAATTAAATCAAAAATATATTAAATTTCCCGGGATGTGACGCCTTGTAGTCAGACTTTCCTCGGAAATGTACACTTCACCCTCAATCTGTGTACTTTCCTTGACGTCAGAGGCCAAGTTTCACAACCGTACAAAATACGTAACAAAAGTTATAATTCCGCATATCTGAATCTTCGTGTTCTTTGATGGGCAACCCGCTGAGGCATTATGCTACAAACCCGAAGGTAGCGGGTTCGATTCCCGATCAGGTAACTGGATTTTTCTATTGATCTAATCCTTCCACCTGCACTATGGCCCTGGGGTCGACTCAGTCTCTAACAGAAATGAGTTCCAGGAATATTCCTGGGGGTAAAGGGGGACCGGCGCGTAAGACCGATCTCACCGCCATCTGTGAGCTGATTGTCTAGAAAATGTGGGAGCCTCGACGTCTCACAACTCTATGGCCCTTCACGGGCTGTTACAGGGATAGCTTTACCTTTTTCCTCAGTTGTGAGGAGCTGGGATAGCGACTGAATACGGACTGGATAGACGAAAGGTCGCAATTCGAGTCCCAGCAGAGGTAAGAATTTCTCCTCCTTCACAGCGTCCACACCGGCTTGGGGGCCAACCTCCCACCCTACGGATACCGGGGGCTTTTCCCTGGGGGTAAAGCGGCCAGAGTGTGATGCTGACCACTGATGTTTTATTATAAATAAAATGGTAGATATTTATTATATTTATGAAAATTATCAATTTAAATTTATTAATTTCGATTGCTAAAATACTCTTTGGGAAGAATTAAACTTATTAACGTGGTAATTTTCCGTAAGTTTGCTGCCCGGCCTTCATTTAAAAACTATAAAAAGACAGTACATTTATTCATCAATAGAAGACCCAGAAGTTGTACTCATTTCTGAACGTAATGATGCAGGTCTGAAGAAACTGTCTCAAGGATTGTCTGAACAGACAGGTGACTCAGCTGCCTTCCTAAATGCCATATGCGTCTTTTAAAGTATGTATTCAAATGCGAACAGAATTTTAAATATTTAGATCGGGATTATCCGACATTCGGGCTGGCTGTAAGAGGATTAGCGAGGGTTTACTGCATACACATGAATGCTAAGTTTTGTGGGCCGGCCGAAGAGGCAATTCGCTTTATGCATACAGTTGCAAACGGTTGAGTAGTTACGGCAGTAAACATATTGTTAATTTGCAATTCAGACGCTTGTAGCCGCCTTGAATTCATAAATATTTTTATCTCCGTATAAACTGTACTTTATCACTTAGCATATTTAATATTTTGTGGCGTTTCAGAATGATAGGACCATGTAAGTATGCATAATATTATCTCAGCCATATCGTGCTGAAACGTCGGAAGATACTGCAAATATGCAACAAGGAAAACGCTGTGTAATAAGGGTTTCGTTTAGAACTCAAAGGCCCGTTTCGTTATTCCAGACTTTACAGAACCGCAAACCTTGCGTTATTAATGTCTTACTTACGTAATGCACATTTATAATCAAAGAATAAAGCAAACTACATATAAATAACAGCCAATTCCTGGTGTGTTTGGAGACAATCGATATCTCGTTGCTATGACACGGGGAAACCCCTAACTACGTTCTGCAGTTTATAGATCTCGGCGATAGATGTCACATTTGAATAAGGTTGGCAACTATATGTCAGACAATAGACACTGATGCACCCTAATGAACAGGAAAGCTGATCCGGATACATGAACAATCACTTTCCTTGCTACGGATCGACCCATCGTTATCCGTTTCATAGCCAATCACTTCATAGACTCAGTTATCCATGTTCATATGCTTCTGTATGCTGTAGGTATGTTTCCGCTCCTCGCCAGTTGGAACGAGTTCGTGCGAACGCCGACAGAAGCGCCACTTGACGACCCTATTACGACAGGTGCTTACTGCGGATACAAGCGAAGTAAATAACTGCAGAGAACATATAAAATACAAGTCAGCAATGGCGTTCGCATCAACGGGCGCGGAGATTAACGGTCCATACTGCTTCCGGACACACGGTCAGATCTGCCGTTTGGTCTCACCTCTGTATACAAACGAGGTTGACTTCATAGTTTCGATTCTGTTGAAGCAACAACAAAACGGCTTGAAAATTAAACCAACCAATGGTGTATGCCCGAAGTGATACCAATCTGAGGCAAAGGTTTTACGTTAGTATTTAATACGACGCGCTGCACCGATAAGGATCCGTATTGGCATTTCAAAGACTATACATATATATTCTTCTGTATAACTGCCTGATGATGGTCTTGTACGAAAACACGTATCAGCAATAAATATCGAAATTTATCTGAGTATTTGTTGTGTTGATGGTAGACAATTCCTATATATATTACACAAATATTACGCCGACTAGACGAGACATGTGACAAGCTGACCCATTCGCTGAGTCATAAACGGACTCACTCAAACGAAGCAGAGTACATGAACAAATAAATAAAATGTCAGTTTACATTTAACTAATCGCCTTTCGGAACGGTAGTTAGCTGGTTAGTCAGTTATTGGAGAGGGTGGGTTTCCCCATGCACTGAGACCTGTATTGGTCCATTGTGCTTCCCTCTGTGATTTCTACCAGTCTCTATATCCTACCGGTACTGGTGCTTACCATCAGTCCCGCCCAGCCAGCGAGACCGGCTCTACTAGCTGAGAGGTATCTATAATGCTTCACCCATCTACCAGAGGTATTAGAGACTGCTGTTGGGCGGGAAACGTCCGTTAATTTGGCTCACTGACCTTTGGAGATATGAGGTTCTTTTACGTGCCGTAAAGATACGACACGGGACCCACGGCTTAAAGTCCGTCCAGGAGGACTTGTTCCCTGAATTTTTCCGCCCTTAAAAATTCGACGACCTCCGCCGGGTATTTGAACCCGCGTAGTACGAGTCATGAGGTGGGTAAGTCGCGCCGGGTTTAGCTTCTGTGTTGTGTGTAGGTTAATGCAGCGGTGGAACGAAATCTCTGAAATTATGCAAATTTCGGGGTCGCATAGCAACGGGAACGTACGTTACGTAACAAGTCACGAAAGGGCGAGCAGTCCTCTTGTTTCAGTTCACAGTCTCTGTTATGCGAGTACTGGCAGGATATGCGACGCGCAGCGTACTATAAAAGGATATCGTTAACGATTGGTTATTTCCGCGTGCCATTCGTAGGAGACAGCAATAAACGTCGGCCTCGACGTATCATTCGATAACACATAGCGCTAGAAATGGATGGGTTGGGGGGGAAATCAGAGGAAGTAAATATGACAGCTTATGTAACATATAATGAGACTTTGCGTTGAGGTCTCAGTGGCCGTTACGCTTGTCTGCTCTTACAGAAGAATGGAACTCGGTAAAAGCGAGGCTGTCGTTTCAGAGCTTAGGAGGGTAACCGTAGGCTTCCAACCGCGGCGGTCCGGGTTCGATCCCTGGTCAGGTGAGGTCATGTTAGAATTGTGGACAAAGTGGCACTGCGGCTGGTCTTCTCCGAGAACTTCGGTTTCCCTTGCCAATTCTCATTCCATCAACTTCACCTTCATCAATCCTCAGCGTTGTTAAATAACCAACATAAAAATAAAACAAATCATGTAAGAAAAAAGATCCTCGGCAGAATCGGACTGCGGCCCACAGTATCCTAACCCCTGATCGAGCGGAAACAATAAATTTGTCCCCTTTCCCCTCGTTTCCCTGATTCCATCTTCATCCATTTCAATAGAATGTGATGTATTGTGATTCCGACGTACCCCTTCCAGAGGCAAAGCCTTGACTTCGGCGACGTCACAGCTCAGGGGAGGGATGCCGGACCGCAATGCAAGCAACGTCTATTATCTGTGAGAGGCAAGGAAGTGGAGCGCATATATGGGTCATCTCTCAGTCTCCATTGGGCTCTCGGGAAAAGGACACTAATAACCAACGTGACGCCGTGTAGTCTGATTGACATAAAGAACGTACCAGTAGAAAAGATCAATATTCTGGGAGGTTATAATATCTGTCATTCTAAGTAAAAAAGGGTACGTACATTGTCTTATTCCTAGCGGTTTCCGAGATAGAGCTATTTCACTGCACAGACGTGCAACACGCCATGTCCTCACAGAAGTTGCAAAGTGCACTGATGTTGACGGTGGAATTCTCGAAACTGTATTATACTAGGTAAACTGTACCAACTTTGTCACTTGAACAATAAATACCGGTATAAGAAACACTACATAATATCTCTTTCATATCAACAGTTCTGGAACTATTTTATCTTTTCAAAATGAGGAAAATACTTAACTTATAATCACTAACTCACTCATGGAGCTGGGCTCTTCTTGAGAAGACAGCATTCAAAAAATTCCCAGCATTTTATGGAACCCGAAGGTTCATTGCCGTGTTCACAACATCTCTCCACTGGTCCCTATCCTACGCCAGCTCAATCCAGTCCATACCATCCCATTCTATCTCTCTAAGATCCATTTTAATACTGTCCACCCACCTACGTCTTGGTGTTCCCACTGGTCTCTTTCCTACTGGCTTTCCCATCAATATGCTATGCGCATTTATATTCTCCCCATTCGTGCTATATGCCCTGCAAAATAAGTTATAAAATAAGCAAACTCCGTGGCTTTAGTCCGAAAGCGAACTATATCGACCGAGTGACCGCCGCTTGTCGGCAAAGTTAGTGCCAACATTAGCGAACAGAAGAGTGTCGCGTGGCCAGCGCAACGAATCCCTACAGCCGTTAATTTCGGTTTTCTAGACCGGAGCCCCTACTTTTCCATTCAAGTAGCTTCTCAGTTATCCTGACGAGGCCGAGTGGACCCCGTTCCAGACCCGCTACTTCTCAGAAAATCTGGTATAACCGAGAATCGAACCCGGGGCCTCTGGATCTGTAGCCAGGAACAAAATACAGATTGTTTTGTATGAGGGGTACGCATCAACAGATCGTGTGGAGCCATGTACAAACAGGATGCAACTTGTGGAAATTCAACGACCTGCAGAACTCAACGGACCATTCGTAACATTTCTGTCAATATAGTCGTGATTTCCTGGTTCTGCAGATATCAACTGGGAAGGTCTTAATATATACATTTACGCTTTTCCTCAATGGGGTGCAACTGTGGCGCGAGAAAGAAACGCGGCCTGCAACATGGACCGGTACAATGGTGAACTGTGCAGCCATTTATGCTACGTGTCTTTTTCTCTCTCATTTATAACCCACGTAACGTCCGCTCCTCGTCAGATGCAAGTAGTTCGCAGAAGGCCCAAGGGGATGCAGTTTGCTCGCTTATTTCCAAAAATAAATAAATAAATAAATAAATAAATAAAGGTATCCCTATAACGGGTCGTGGAGGCCAATAGGGTTGTGAGACGTCGAGGTTCCCACATTTTCTAGACAATCGGCTTACAGATGGCGGTGAGGTTGTCAGCTACGCTAAGTAGGCCGTCCTTTACCCCCGAGGAAGGTTCCTGGTACTCATTTGTGTTAGAAGCTGAGTCGACCCCAGGGCCATAGTGCGGCTGGAAGGGTTACGTCAACTGAAAAATCCAATGAGAGTCAGTGAGATAAGGATAAAACATGGCACTTCATTTTTAAACCTTCTCTTTCCATGTTCCACGCTGGGGGACGCCAAGTTCCCGCGGCAACAAATACACAAGCAAGAATCAAATAATTGTTTGACGCGTCGTTTTCTGTGCGGTTCGGAATTTGTTGTTAATATGTGTAAACGCGAAATAATCAGTAATAACCCGCGTGGAGGTGGGCTCGAATACCTCCACCATGACCCTGCGAGTCGTAGGAGGCGACGAAAAGGGAAGTCTCGAATCTGAGAAAGTAAAATATGGTCACAGGTCCCAAGGGACTCGGATTCGATGAAGACTGCGCTGGCAAGGGCCAGCAGCACATACAAGAGACAGACCCGTCCTCTTGTCAGAGAGCGCCCCACAAAACAAGACCGTAACTTCCAAACAGTAATACATATCTGGTCATGAGCCCCAGATGGGGCTTAACACTAAAACTTAATGACTGACCGACCGACCGTCAGTCGCAATGTGACTTTGACTTTGACTAATCAGTACTCTTTAGCCTGAGGGTGGTTACGGCATTCGAAACCAGTTTACTGGCTTGCAGAATTCCACTGCAGTGCGCCGAATGTTGACGCTTTATCAGCCAACTTTCTTCATTTTGAAAAATAAATATTAAATGAGGCTTAAGCGCTTGCCTTGCTGTGCGTGTGTATATCCCCCCCCAAAAAACAACTTCTGAATGCCTGAAAGTCTTTACGAAACTTGGTACACCTGAGCTCATCTCAATGGCGTAATTCATGAGTCCTTCCCATCAGTAACACCAACACTACAGCCTCTCAGAGAGCATTCTTTTATTGGCTCATTTTGCATGTAACTGAAGTGTTATTTCAGCTTGTATCAAATACTCAAATTATACTGAAAGGAAAATAAGCGGTAAGTTCTTCCCAGAACGTCTTCTATATTCTATGCCTAATGATATGAGGTCTACATATTTGTTTTTAATAAACTGATAAACCAGCTTATATGGGCCGACGAACATTAACAGAGGCCGCGGTGCTCCTAACTCACTTTCTCGCAAGGCCAATCGTGCTGTTTCTCAGGAAATACAGTCTTCCGCGGCTGGTGAGAGATCTCCCTATTTTCAACCTGAAGATCTATAAAAACTCTTAAATTATACGTATTATATACACCATATTTATAATTAATTCATAGTAGAGGTATGTCTGTCCGTCACGCTCTGTATCGCGGAAACTAACAGTGATGGCCGATACATGTAAATACAGTTGTTCGATTTAAGGGGGGACTATTTATTATTATTATTATTATTATTATTATTATTATTATTATTATTATTATCGTTATTAGTGGGGCAAGACTGAGTCCATTTGGTACTGCGGCCTCTTCTGGCCTATTGTACCAGCCCCGGATGATAGATGATGAGTGTGGAGCAATTTGGTGGAATGAAGATTGGCAGGGGAAACCGAAGTACTCGGAGAAAACCTGCCCCAGTGTCACTTTGTCCACCACAAATCCCACATTACCTGACCCGGGCTGTGTTGGGAAACCAGCGACTAACCGCCTGAGCTATGGCCTTTGGCGGAGTAGGGCTAAGAAAAAGTATTAATTTTGCTGTTACATGCATGGGTTCCGGTCCAAGTGCAGTCCTTCCCCGTACGTCACCCCGTATGAAATATAATGGAGCGACGCTAATAAACTTGATACTAAAAGCCTCGTTAGAAAACCCATGAAAGGAACTTCGTGGCAGTAAGGACAACGAATACTGAGGGTCCTGTCTTCTGGAACGCAACTCCGTCTAGTCCGCTGAAAGTCAACAAATCGCCTCCATCTTCAGGGCCGAATAAGATGAACAAGTTACCAGCGTGAAAGTAGGTGGAAAGCCGAGTCTGCTTTCATGCCGATATCTTACTCGGCTTATTCGATCCTGAAGGTGGAGGCGATATGTTCCTCCGAAACGTCGGACTACACGGCGTTATATGGTACTCTAAATAACCACCGGTGTGAGAACCTAAAATCATACATAAATATTATACAGAACCCTTAAGAACCAGTTTAGATACATGTTAATTTACTAGATCTTTTTGCATAAGCCAATATGATCATGATACACGGAATTTTATTGCTGAAAATATCGCGACGTAAGGTTATGGTGGGGACCGATCTGGCTCAGGATAGGGACCAGAACACGGTAATGAACCTTCGGGTTACATAAAATGCTGCGAAATTCTTGAGTACCTGGTGACTTCTCAAGAAGGGCTCAGCTCGATGAATGAATGAAAATTTTTTGGAGGGCACGATTTCGTCTGTGAAGATGGAACAAGGCCGGATTGCCACAGGGCATAAATACGCAAGCTATCACTTCCACTAGAAAACCGACCTAACACACAAACCACAACTGACATCACAGACCGCGTAACCTTCATACATTCGTATTTTCACAGTAACCACGGCAACGAAACAACAGTCATGGCTTGCCCCGCAGTAACAGAGTTCCGAAGGTCACAGAAACCAATTACGCCCGAGCAGAAGGGTCTGGAAACGCTGCAAGCAACTGACCTCCTCACTCGGTACGGCGACTGGACGGCCGGGAAATCGGCGTTCGATTCTCGGCAGATGCGAGAGATTTCCGATCCCCACAGTGTCCAGACCGGCTAGTCTCTTATTCAATGACTTCTCCGAGGTAAAGCAAGCGGGCCGTGAAGCTAACCACTCATTCCTATCTACTTTCGAGGTTAAGAATGAGTGGATCTGTATCTCCACTCTCCCATACGCTTTCACGCCGAAGTTCTTCATTAGTTAAGCACAGTGAGAACTTTACCTTACAAATTAGAATGAATTTTCAGGAAATAGTAAAGCTTTAGAGATTTGTCACAGGAAGTGCGATGTGATTCAGTGAGATCCACGCCGAGGGAACGACAACAGGGAGACGGGGGAACTCCCGTACAGAATATAGTTCCACCACAGTCGCTCAAACTGTAGTCCGCAAGCGAACTATACCGACCGAGCGACCGCCGCTTGTCGGCGAAGTTAGTGCGGATAGGTGCCGCGTGGTCAGCGCAACGGATCCCCACGGCCATTAATTACGGTTTTCTAGGCCGGAGCCGTTATTTCCTTGAAATAGCTCCTCAACTGTCGCCAGGAGATTGAGCGGACCCCGTTCCAGACCCACTACTTCTCCGAACACCTGGTAGCGCCGGAAATCGAACCCGGAACCTCTGGATCTGTAGCCATGAACTCTGACTACACCAGAGAAGCGGTCGTTGAAACTGATATGAAGAAATAACAGAATACATCATCAGGTACATCACCACACAGCATTAGAGATAAATTAAGGAATCAAAAAAGAACAACGCCAGCATCCAGGAAGGCCCCATACAATTTGCATCATTTCACGTAACGACAAAAGTAAAGGACGAACTTCGATTTTGAATTTTAAATTTTATGGAGTTACTTTAAATTTTAAACGAAATAACACGTCGATAACTTGCTTTCAGATCACTAAGAAATTTAAAAGAATAACGCCGACTCTTAAGAAAGCCCCACCGTACACGACATACACCAGTAGGCCAGAAAAATAATCACAAGGATTACAAATTTTGTTTTATGCCCTTTTATTTAATTAGCAGCATATGCACAGTCTACTCTCGATAATATGGAGTAAAAGTAAAGTAAACCTACTCCTGTAACAGGCCGTGGAGGCCCATAGGGCTGTGAGACGTCGAGGCACCCAAATTTTCTAGACAATCGGCTCACAGATGGCGGTGAGGTTGTCAGCCTTACGCGCCAGCCGCCCTTTACTCCTCAACAAGATTGCTGGTACTCATTTCTGTTAGAGGCTGAGTGAACCCCAGGGCCACAGTGCGGCTGGAAGGACTGGGTCAGTTGAAAGATAATACAGAGGAAGAAGTAAATTTGTTCTAAGAAGGTGTTTTGAGTAGAGAGGGCATCCACTGAGGATACTCTGACAGGCCCTGTGGAGGAATGCTGATGGTTTTAATCTTCTTCATCTGCAGGTTGGGGTAGGTCAGACGGCCACCGTCTCCTCAGTCTTCTTCCTCCATTTGGTGGGTTGCTAATTTCTGCATCCAGTCTGTCACTGTGTCCGAGTATGCTGTGATGGTGCCGGTCACGGTAGCCGAGCGGTCTAAGGCATGCACTGTCTTCGCTCGCTCGGAAGCCGGGATCGTGGGTTCGAATCCCACTCAGGGCATGAATGTTTGTGTGCGTTTTTCTGTGTTTGTCTACAGGTAGAGCCCTTGCGACGAGCTGATCACTCGCCCAAGGAGTCCTACCGTATGTGTAAGATCTAGTAAACCGAAGTGAAACGGAGAGTTTCATGGAGGTAGGCGTAGGCCCAAATTGGGGTTGTAGCGCCACAGAAAAAAATGCTGTGATGGTAGAGTGTAGACAATTTACGTATTTCTTCAATGACAAATGTTATTTGCAGATCACTGTGAATAGTAAGGTTGGAGACATACCAAGGTCCTTTAGTTACTGAGCGCAAGAATTTGGATTGAAGTCTGAATTATTTTTGTATCTGCTGGCTTTGTACAGCCCCATAGCTGTATAACATAAGCCCATATGGGTTTTATTATGCATTTATATGGTATAAGTCTGTTTTATGCTAATTGGAATTTTATTTGTATTCAATTTTTTAAACTAAATTTATAATTTAAATTTAACAGTTAAAATTATAAAGCAAACCGAACGAAAATTTATAAATCACCTATCTGGATATCTTTAAATAATCCGATACCGGTTGACATATTCATATAATGATCGCCTGATGATGACCCGCCATGGTCGAAACATGTAGCAATACTTCCACACAATAAATGAATGCTAATGCAAAAGTACTGATCTGTTTAGTGCAGAACTGTTGTGTTGACTAATAAGTTAAGAATATTACACAGCAGGTTGCAACAACAAAGTCTGATACCTACGGATGTTACACCACTAATTAGGGAAACTTTAGAAACGATACCTACAAGTTACATCTGTAACTTATTCCATACATTACATTAAACTTGTTCTCTTATGATCACGAAATAATGACGTTGACATCAGTAAACAGGTTTAAACAGTCTTGACAATTTCAAATTAATGTAAACCTCCCATCCTATACAGCCCTTCTGAACCGGCAAATTTCCCGGTGAACCTTCAAGTCATATCTAACACTTGTTATGGGACGATTCCACAGAAATCCATTCATTACAAATAAACGGCTGCTCATTCATCCGTGACTCGGTAACGTCAATTCAGCGCTCGACAGTTCGTTGCCATGGTAATTCGAAATTACGTAATATCGGGGCTATGACCTACTGTTAAGTCAATCCCGAATCTGGTCAAGTCGGATTTGTGGTGGAAAAAGTGGCGCTGGAGCGGGTTTTCTCCGAGTACTTCGGTTTCCCCTGACAATCTTCATTCCACCAAATTCTCCATCATCATAATCACCCGGGGTAGGCTGCAATAGGCCAATCAGTGGCCGCCGTGCCGAGTGGACCCAGTTGGAGTCCACCCCCCACTAAGCGAATTTAAAAAAAAATTAAATTTTACTGTTAAATCAAATCATATACAGAGGAATGCTTCATGCGCAAGGTGGTCTGACGTGATGCACAGAACACTGTCTCGACAACAAATGAAGCTTGCAACATATTGCGGAGGTTGTACAGGTAGTGGTGTTGGGCAGATACGGCAGCGTGACCTACAAACGTCGCTAAAATAAACACTTCAATTCAGGCATGCATTTCACCAGGTGTTTCCATATTTTTATCCATCCCCCGTACTTGGAGAAGAGTACAAGTTATGAAGCTCCTCATTATACTCGTACAGTTTTCTCCAACCTCCTGTCACTTCATCCCTCTTCGGTTCAAATATTCTCAACACCCTGTTCTCAAACACCCTCAGTACTGTGTTGTGATTTTCTTTTCCTTGGCACTACAGCCCCAGTGGCCCTAGGCCTACCTCCATGAACTTCTCCGTTCACTTCGGTTTTTCTAGATCTTACACACTCGGTAGGACTTTTTGGGCGGGTGAGCAGCTCGTCGCAAGGCCTCTACCTGTACATAAACACAGAAAAACGCACACACACAAACTAAACATCCATGCCCTGAGTGGGATTCGAGCTCACGACCCGGGTTTCCAAGCGAGCGAAGACAGTACATGCCTTAGACCGCTCGGCTACCGTGACCGGCCCGTGTGGTGTACATGAAAATATTTTCCTTCCATAAGAAAGGAAAGTGGACTAAGAACAGCGAGAAAGTAACAATTTCTTCATCAAAATGAGAGCTGCTTCTTGCAGACAATGGCGGAAAGACAAAACGCGACAGACGAATTCCACGTACGTTACAGAACAGGGCACAACTTTAAAGTTGACGAGAGAAACCTGCAATGCAACAAGGGCCTTCTGCTGAACGCGTGCAGCCTACACAGAGTCAGTATCGCCCCCGCTGAGGAAGCAGTTAACGATAAGAACATCATGGTAAGTATAAGCAAAAAGTGTTGATACGGTAGGGTAAACACCAAGTCAGGAAACACTCAGACGCCGACAAACACTGTGCAAGGTGCAACTGGAAGCAAGGCAAACCATATCTACACAATTATGTACGAGGGGCAGTCAGTAAATATGGGTCACAAATGGATATAAAACGTAAAACATGTGATATTCGAAACTGGACGAAACATACGTCTGAAGCAGAGGTATACCGCCAATCAGTTCGTGTTTGCACAACACCCTTGAGGATCACGACCAAATCAAAGTCAACGTTACTTTACGACTGGAAGTTTACCGCCAATCAGTTAGTCTTGGCGTCAAGCCCCTTGACGCTCACGACCAGAGATTTTTTCCAACTCAACCATTGTGGTAATAAATAGTCTTTACGTAACATCCTCTCTGACGAGAAGATGGGGGTCCTCTCTTATGAATACGCTTGGCCTTTCGTCAAGTGTACATTTCGTATGTTACTGAAAATTCTTCCTTTTGCACTACACGCACCGTCTCTCTGTTGCTGTGCAAACATCCTTGTTTGTGTGACCGTTACACAGTGAAGGCTGTTGTATTTTTGCTTATTTCGCGGTCGTTGCTTAGCAACGGGTATACATGCCACATTATGCTATTAAATATAAAGAGAAATGGGAGAGGATGCTTAAAGAGCACGAGAATGAAGCAGACATTTATTATTATTATTATTATTATTATTAGAGGGGGTGGGTTTCGCCATACACTTAGACCAGTTATTGGTCCACTGTGCGTCCCCCTTTAATTTCTACCGGTACTGGTGCGTGCTATCAGCCCCGTTCAGTCAACGAGGTCGGCCGTCGGTACCTGATATTTCCCCCATCTACCAGAGGCATTGGGAAATACTTGGGCGGGAAATTGTTGCCTAAGTTTGCTCAGAGGTCTCCTAGAGACATGAGGATATTTTACGTGCCGTAAATCTACGACACGGGACCCACGGCTTAAAGTCCCCCCCCCCCGGAGGACTTGTTCCCCGAATTTTTACGCCCTTAAAAATTCCACGACCTCCGCAGGGTTTGAACTCGCGTACCTTGAGTCATGAGGTAGGCTACGTAGGCCGCTTATGAAGCAGACATAAAAACAGACGACCACTAATTAGAAGAGGCTGTGATAGCAAATCGGAAGGTTAGTGTACATAACAGGGCTGATTTGGGAATGGTCTTTTAAATGAGATGCCCGGTATCCAAAAATGTTACCTGAAACAAGCCTAAAAAGTATTTATTTATTCAAGCTCTGAAGTGGTTTATCGTACTGAGGCGGGTAAACTCTTATGAAAGAAAGCTTCAAAACCATTACGTAAACCTCGAACACTATTCACAGCCGGCAGACACAAAAAAGATATCTGAGATATAAGACGTGTAGTTGGATGAAAATCAACAGACGTTTCGAAGGAACATATCGCCTCCATTTTCAGTGTCGAGAAGTAAGCCAAAGCAAGAAACCTCCGAACTACGCCAGAAACTAGAATTCTTCACGGTTACCGCTGCGACAGCCTCGAATCCCACAAGATATACTGACTTCCGGAAGATTCGTGGCGGCCAACTCACAGTAAAGCGAAGCGACACATTTTGCTATTGAAGCGGGAAACGTGCAGACAGATGTTGCAGTCACACGCAGTAGTTAGTCACGGAAACACGCAAACTTGAAGCTTTGGCTTTGGCTTACATAACCTGCAACTGGCAAACTTCACAAATTCTGTGACGACTTCCTTCCCTTGCAGAATTCTGGGAACGTATTTCCGCTACAAGGTTAGATTCCGGAGTAAATATTTGTTTAGTGAATAGATTCTCAATGACAACATCAAATTGAAGCAGTTAATAAAAACCGCAAGTTGATTATTTCCTGTAATTCATCATCTACGCTTATCAACTACAATACCTTTCTAAATCTGGTATGAGATGCGTTAAGTTTTTCAACAATTCTCCCACTGTACAGTGAAATGGCTCTATCGAAAACAGTTCGGAATAGGGCACATGTACACATGGCAGATACCATGAGCTCCCAAAATATTCACCTTTCCTCCTAGGACATTCTGTATATTCTGAAAGATTAACTATACAGAAGGAAGTTCTTAAGGAGCTAACAGACGCCAAGCTGCTCAAGAAACGCTCCGCCTTTTGTGGAGGTCTTTCCCGAGGCAAATATGAACGGTACACGCCCTTCTGACCAACTTCTTCAACTGGTCTCTTGCTTTCAGTTATACTGATCAAATCTCTGCAAGCATTTCTTATGTCCCCTTATCCATCTCATATTTCCTGATTTGATCATTCTAATAAACTCCTGAAGACCTACAGGCGTATCTATGGATATCTCGAACGTAATCCGCTGAACATTTATCTAAGCGAAATATCTTTCGAACAAAAAATGTACAGTGAAATAAAACATATTTACGCCCAATAGATTCCCTGGGGTCGACCCGGACGCTAACAGAAATGAGTACCAGGAATCTTCCTGGGGAGTAGACGAAAGCCAACCGCCGCGTAAGGATGACAATCCCACCGCCATCTGTGAGCTGATTGTCTAGAAAATATGTGAGCCTCGACGTCTCACAACCGTATGGGCCTCCACAGTCCGTTACAGGGATATATTCACCGTTTACATTTTTCCGTTAAGTACGGTTGTAGAGACAATTAAATAAATTGGAGAAAACGAAACAAGATGCTACGTCCACTTTTCTATTAACTGCTTCATTATGACAATAAACAATTTATGTCGTAAGACCATAATTCTCAACCGATTAACCGGAACAAAATAATTTCCGATTAAACAAGTAACTAACCATTCAATCAGTAGTGTCACTGGATTCATCTGGCCCAAGACAGGACTGAATGATGCGGGCTCTTGTGAACAAGGAAATTAACCTCTGAGTTCCATCAAATGCCAGGAATTTCTTGACTAGATGACCAACCAACTGTCTGCTCCATTCAGTTAACGAATCAGCCGTTTGTTTGTTATTCAACGGCCTTGCCAGTATGAAGGTCATGATGAATAATGAATGTGTGGCGGTTGGCGAAGACCCGCACCAGTGCCGCTCTGTCCATCAGAACCGGCAGCCGCAGCAACTCAAGCATGAAGGCTTACTTCCTTGGGCACTACGCACGCCGAGCTGTCTGGCCACGGTCTCGCTATACTGTGTCCCAAACATCTTTGCGCACGCGTCATTATCAGGGGCGACACATATCGTTACGTCATGATTATAAAAATCACTAGATGCCATTCCCCATCCCCAAAGGCGTCACCACCTTGTCGTGGTGGTGGGCCCTGCGTGACTCTGACCTGGAGAGCTATGCTGGCGGTAGTTTAACTACCAGTAGGGTCACCCATGCCGGAAAACTCAAAGGGTATCCAGACTATTTTTATTGCTAGTGGGGTAGGACTAAGTCCCCTTGTACTGCAGCCACTTCTGGCCTATTGTACCAGCCCCAGGCGATAGGTGAGGGTGATTGTGGAGCAGTTGGTGGAATGAAGATTGGCAGGGGAACCGAATTAAAAGTAAAGTAAAAGTAAAACTATCCCTGTACCAGGCTGTGAATGCCCATAGGGCTGTGAGACGTTGAGGATCCCACATTATCTAGACAATCGGCTCAAAGATGGCGGTAAGGTTGTCAGCCTTACGCGCCGGCCGCGCTTTACTCTCCAGGAACATTATTTAATTTTGTTCAGAAACCTAACAACCAGCCTCGGGTCATCATGCGTGGGTCCATTTCTATGGCAGCACGCACTGGTTGTAGAGACTGGTTGTAGACGAGGCCAAGGCTGTAGCGCCAGGTAAGTAGATTCAATTTTTCAACGTGCGATATGAACCAAAATCTCCATACCGGAGAGCTCACTGAATACATAGGAACTTTTTTCCGTAAGGTTGGCTACTCAAGTTATGACGTATCCTCAGAGATGTTTTAGACAGATAATACCACTTCGTATAGTTCAGTTACAAGAAACTCTGCACATTGTCTACAAAATAAAGGTAAGGTAAAGTTGGTGAACGGAGAAGTTCATGGAGGTAGGCCTAGACCCACTGGGGCTGTAGTGCCAAGGGAAAAAAAAGAAAAAGGTAAAGTTGTCCCTGCACGGATCACAATAGGCGCGCGGTCTAAGGCGTGAAACTGTCTTCGTCCGCTCATACACTGAGATCGTGGGTTCGAATCCAACTACAGGCATGGATGTCTGTGTGCGTTTATTCTATTTTTGTGCTGTCCTGTGTGCAGATAGCGGCCTCGTGACGGGCTGATCCCCCGTCAAATGAGTCCTACCGACTGTGTGTTGGATCAAGAAACTCAGAAAACCTGCCAAAGCATAAAAAAGGGCTGTAGAGCCATACAAAGTTGTCCCTGTGCTTATTTAATTAAGCACTGTGCCAGTAAGACATATGGAGCAGTGGGGATATAGTTCCACCAATCTTGACAGTAGATGGAGGTGGGTGATCAGCCTCACGCTCCTGCCGCTTCACCCCGTAGGGAAAGAGTCTCCGTGTACACACTGGACAGGAGGTTGAGTGGGCCCCAGAGCCAGTCTGGACGCTGTGAAATTACACGTCTTGCTCCTGGCACTGGGTGGCCATCTTGTGGTCGCATCGCCATGCTGACGTGGCCATAGCTGCTCCTTTTGTTTGGTGCCCAAGAGTATGAACAGCTCTCGTCAGAATAAAAACAATGCGTGTCCGGATGGGCATCTCGCGCACAGCAGGTGTATCACAACTTGATGTGAAGGTCAACCTGCAGAAACTACCTCACAATGCACAGAACCAGCTGCTGGCCATGTCAGCGTATGCTCTCACACAACTTGAGCTGTTGCCGCAATGAACCCCGCCTGCAGCTCCACAGAATGCAGACAGTCAGGTAAAGTTGTCCCTGTGCTTAACGAAGTAAGCACTACGCCATGAAGGCGTATGGGGGGAGTGGACGTATAGATACACATTTTCTTGACCTCGACATTGGTTGGAGTTAGTGGTGAGCCTCATGCTTCGGCTGCTTTACCCCCGGTACCCACTGGATAGAAGGCTGGGTAAGCCCCAGGGTCGATCTGGACATGTAGAACGTATCTGACCCTACCGGGACTCGGACTCCGACCCCTGGGCCGTACAGCCCGTAGCCAGTCGCTATACCGACTGAGCTATCCCGGATTCCCTGAGAATGTAATGGTAAGGTAAAGCTATCACTGTAACGGGCCGTAGAGGGTCACAGGGTTGTGAGACGTCGAGGCTCCCACATTATCTAGACAATTAACTCACAGATAGCGGTAATGTTTTCAGCCTTATGCGCCGGCCGCCCTTTACCTCCCAGCAAGATTCCTGGTACTCATTTCTGTTAGAGGCTGAGTCGACCCCAGGGCCATTGTGCAGCTGGTAGGATTAGGTCAACTGAAAAAATCCACCTCATCAAGACTCAAACCCGCGACCTTCCGGCTTGTAGCACAGTGCCTCAACCAACTACGCTACCGCGTTCCTAGACTAAAGCAGGCAAAAAAATCTCTCCATAACACTCTATTGCAGCGGTTCCCCAATGCGGGGTCAGGAGGGCTTCCTGAGGGATAGCGAACTCCCACAATAATCAAGCGAAATTGGTGACTAAGATCGCTTTAAGTGTGCATGTGGAAATTACACGCAACGCTAAAATAAATTTCTTTAATATTATATAAGTCCACTGCGATTGGCTGGGATGCTGAGCAGACAGTCCCAAGCCGACTGTGATCTCACAACAAAGTTCGCGAACCACTGCTATAGGGCGATCAATAAAAACTGTGTGGCTGCATGCTGGTGGCGCCCATGACAGGACGTGTGTATAAGTCTGTACCACAAAAAAGGTTTTAAATACTGATACGATCTGAGGTCTTCTGGGATGTGGCGCCGCGTAGATATTGTGAACCGACGTTTCGGAAAAACGTAACGCCTCCATCTTCAGGGTATAAGAAATCCACGAGCGAGCAAGCATGCATTTAATATGGCGCTGTCTAGCAACAGCCGTCTCTTCCGGCTCCACTATTCCGGTTTTCTGGCACTGAAGGTGGACAAAGACATACACAGAGCAAGCCCTCTTTTATTTCTTCTCCCACGACTTTCCCTTTCCGCTACCATTTTCCTTCTCTTCTCTTAAAATACCTCATGAAAAGAGCGCCTTATTTAAAGACGATTTCAGCATACATGTTACGTGGAGTATGGGGGGCGGATGATGAATGGGAAGGATTTGGAAGGAACTGACTGTGGCATAATCGATGTAGTTTCCTGACATGTCTGGTGGGACTGAGGAAAACACAGAAAATTGTAAGACAGCCGGTGTTTCGAGATTCGAACCCCAATATATGTCTAGAGCGTTACATATAGACAAATCTGATCGGTACTGAGGTGTGACCCTAACGTGGATAGATTTTTCCTTGAACACCCAGGCTAGTAAGCACTGCTCAGGCTCTGAATATAATCCAAAAACGAAAATTATGTATCAGGCCGACAGCCTGGCACCTTCCCAGCCATTTTATTTCTACTTCTAGCGCTTCAAATGGTCACACACTGACCATCCAATTTTAAACGATAAATATTGACTTTCCATTAATTTGTGAAGGCGAGAGCTAACATGGCGACCTGGGGTGACCAACTCTACACAACTGAGAGATCGCACTGCAACACAAGTACAAGCCGCCCTTTTCTTGTAATGCTAGTTGGGGGGGGGACTAAGTCCCTTGTACTGCGGCCACTTCTGGCCTATTGTTATCAGCCCCAGATGATAAGTGAGGGTAATTGTGGAGCAATTGGGGGAATTAAGATTGGCAGGGGAAACCGAAGTACTCGGAAAAACCTGCCTCAGCGCCACTTTGTCCACTACAAATCCCACTTGACCAGAGCCGGGATCGAACTCGGGCCGCCGCGGTGGGAAGCCAGCGACTAACCGCTTGAGCTATGACGCGGCCACAAGCCGCCTTACGAAACTTTGTACGGGGGAGAATCAGTAAGTAGATGAAAAATGGATATAAAACGTAAACCATATGAAGTTCGAACCTGGACCAAACATTTATTTCTCGACATAGCCTCCACCAACATCGATACACTTGTCCCATTGCTTTACCAGTGCGCAGAAACCCGCAGCATAAAAGTCTTTTGGCTGTTGCCTCAGCCACTTCCGCACCTCAGTCTCAACCTCGTCATAACTGAAACGTCTGCCACTGTGGCTGCACCGCTTTACGCGACAAACACGTCCCACCGTAAACAGGGAACATTTCTTTACGAATATCCTTCGCACTGAGTCATTTTGCCCACAGAAAACGCAGCACCGCAGCGTCCTAGCGGGCGCGGCCACTGTGATTGTCCTGTTGTTCATGAAATTTGTAGTTCTCTCATAAATTAATTTTGTTACGATCCCAATGGACGTGTCCTGCAGTCCCCAGGGACACATGTCAAATGATCCTCTGATAACGCATGGCAGATGACATGCGAAGTTAAAAGAGACAAAGTTGCACGTTATTCATTCGCTGTACGAGGCCGGTAGCGTTCATCTGTCAAGTACAAGCAAAATAACACTGGGGGCCATGTTCCCTGCAACAGACGCCAAGGTCCGACATGGAGCGTCCGGCCACAACTGTGTCAGGTGTCATGGCTGCGAACATGAGCAGGTCTTATTGAGTGTCAGTAAAACCGCGGCGGTCCGGCAAACATGCGCAGAACATAACTATCTATGGCTCTACATTCCTTTTTCTATGGAGCCTGGCCGCTTTTCAAGTGTCGTAATCCTTCACACAGTCGGTGGGAGCCGGGATAGCTCAGTCGGTATAGCTACTGGCTACGAGCTGGACGACCAAGGGGTCGGAGTTCTTCGAGTCCCGGTAGGGTCAAGAATTTACTCATCTACACATCGTCCAGACTGGCTCTGGGTTCCACCCAACCTCCAATCTAATGGGTACCGGGGGCTTTCCCCGGGGAGGAAAGCTGAAATGTGCCGGTCACAATAGCCGAGCGGTCTAAGGCGTGCACTGTCTTCGCTCGCTCGGAAGCCGGGGTCGTAGGTTCGTATCCCACTCAGGGCATGGATGTTTGTGTGCGTTTTTCTGTGTTTGTGTACAGGTAGAGGACTTTCGACGAGCTGATCACCCGCCCAAGGAGTCCTACCGTATGTCTAAGATCTAGAAAAACCGAAGTGAAACGGAGAAGTTCATGGAGGTAGGCCTTGGCCCACTGGGGCTGTAGAGCCAAGGAAAAAAAAAAGGTGAAATGTGGATCTATACAACCACTTCCCAATACACCTTCATGGCGTAGTGCTTAATTCGTTGAGCATAGGGACAAATTTACCTTTATACACATTCGGTAGGACTCCTTAGATGGGGGATCAGCCTGTCGCAAGGCCGCTACCTACACACAGACATCCATGCTTCAAGTGGCCACGATCCCAGTGTTTAAGCAGGCGAAGAGACTTCATGCCTTAGACCGCGGCCACTGTGAGCGGCAACAAAACTATATCACGTCTAAAACATCTTTAAGAGTATGTCATTGTCTGATCGTGACTTAGATCGTTACACCACCGTCACAGAGTTGCTGGATTGTATTTTCAACATGCGCTGGAAACCAAAATCGCTACACAAGAGATCTCGTTGGAGAGACAATACTTTCTTTCCGTAACGTTGCCTATTTAATGCATGACGTAACATGAAAGATGTTTTGCCCAGAGTATAAGAACAAATCATACATGTAATGCGCGTGCCTCAATTAATATTTAGGCGTCCTTTAAACATAGTAAAATTGACGCCTCATTTCGAGGTTGCACAAGGTTGGGCAAATAAGCTTCGAGACTCGTTCTTAATTTCGCGCCTGGTAATCTAGCAACGCTGTTATTTGGAATGTTAGGTGACGCAACAAGTCAGAGTTCACATGGAAAGTCTGGATAAGATGCGTTCAGTGTTCGCTGAACACTAGGCTCGTTTGTTCACCTATTGCCGTGAACTTCGTCCAGACCTGAAAATGGAGTGCATGATTTAACAGAGAAATTCTGTGTAAAACTACAGAAATCGCCAAATGAAACGTTAGAGATGTTGAAAAGGGTTTATGTTGAATCCCCAGGCCAAAGAGGCCACGGATGAAGACAATGAGGACATTAAATTATGTGAAAAAAAAATGGCGGACATTACTGTTCAGGATTTTAAAAATTGTTTTGAACAATAGCTGAAGCGATGGGACATTGTATGCTGCAGGTTATAAAAACAGATCTAGACGGTAGTGGTCAGCTTTACGCTCCGGCTGCTTTACCTTCGGTGAAAGTGTAGCCTGTACCCATTGGACAAGAGGCTGAGTGGACCTCATACGCGATCTCTAACCAGTGAGGGGGGAAAAAGAATCTTAAAATCGAATCCTGAACTCTAAACCGTCCAGTGCGCAGCCTAGTCACTATATCGACTGAGCTGTCCTGACTCACACTTCAAAATACATTTGGAAGAAAGCAGAGGGAATAGGGAATAAAATGTACTAGTGGATTCTAAGGCGTTCTGAAGGTATCGCTTGCGACTACTGGGTTTTGCTTCCGATATTCCGAAAACTAGACAAGACAGCGTTTCGGAAACTGGATCTGTTTCCATCCTCAGGCGGGTGGAAGACACTTTCTCTGTTGGGTCCGTTAGAAAGAGCTAATTCCAATATACCGGACGATAGGCAAAGCCCCAAAACCCAGCAATCGCAAAATGTTATGCTGCTCAGTACAGACAAGCGAAGAAACGTTTTGTTAAAATTTCTTTGAGTTATACATGCGGGCTGTTACCGTTGTTAACCAGTGCCGCGTCCCCCAGTCCAACCCAGCAGCAGTTTTACCCACTTTCTGTCCTGGACACGAATCCATAACGTTTTCCAGTGTCATCTGATCACTTCAGGATGGTTACGGGATAGACTTTCACTTCTCGGGTTTCCCATAGAAGTGAAAGTGGGCTGATGACAGGATTAAACTGTGCCACCTCGGACACGCAGAAAAGCCTCAGGGAAAGTACCGGCATGCCCGATTTACCTCAAGAGCGAACTTAGTCACGCGGATGGATACACAAAATATCAATTCTCAAGACCACTATTGTCTGTGACGTAACGCTGTGTAGTCTGGTAGAAGTCTGCCGACATCTTGCATTGAACATAATGTCTCCTTCTTCATGGTAGAACAGCAGATCGACTCCGACTGAGAAGGATGGATGTTCTTTGATATCATCCTATGTTTGTTCGTGGCGCGCCACCATATCGAAAAATCCCCTCCTCAAGAAAGGCAGGCGGCACAAGTTCGACCACCGTCAAGAAAGGCGATGAGAGAAGGGACACAAACGAGTCGGTTCATAAATTTTAACTTAAATAACAGAAGTTTTAAAAAACTTTAATACATAAAAAAACCGCTGTAGTTGTGAAGACTTTGGATTTTGTATATATTATGCATTACAAACAATGTATGTGTATATATTTTAACATTCAGAACACCCATTGTAATAGTGGTTTCCAAAGAATGTCCCTCTGATGATGGTCTATAGGGACCGAAACATGTTAGGGTGTTAAGAATTGAAGTAGTAAAAACTTCAACAGCCACACTGGACGGAGTTGTTTTATCCTTTATAATATTGTTAGTGTGACGGACCAGAATGAAACAAATTACTAGATTTTATTTCCAACATGCGCTGTGAACCCAAAAACCACATACCGGAGGTCTCGTTAAACAGACAGGGACTTTTCTTCGTAAGGTTGCCTACCGGAGGCATGAATTACCCTCAAACGTCTTTTAAATACATTATCGGCGTAAATAAAAAACAATCCGAGGAGGACTAACCACCTACTTTCCTCTCATACGACATGAACCGCATTGAAAACGACACATCCAGCAATTCTCCTATTGTTGCGTGTGTATTCATTGCTGCGGTAACGTGTTTACCGAGCCGTAGCCTAGCAACGATAGGAGGGACACACAGAGACTGTTGGAAGGGATGTATGAAGTACGGCGTTGGGATGGGCTCAGGTGGCATGACATATATACCAATTTTCATGAAGATTGGTTCAGGCATTCAGAAGTTGATAAAGAGGATGCACAGACACACACAGAGCATGGTGATCGTATAAGCCTATTTTAATTTTTCAAAATAAGGGAAGCGGGCAAAAATGTATCTGTAATGACCAGGGCCCGGATTTTGATGACCTGTCATATTCTTTTCGTTGTATCCTATGCGATGCTCTTAAATATATAAATCTCGGATATGAGCTGCTGGTTACAGAAATGTAAATTTTATAGGTATTTTTTGTCATTTTTTTAAATTTTTAGATTTAAGGTCTTTTTTTTTCATTTTTGTGGTTTTTTGGGTAAACTCTTGGACTTTTAAGGGTATTTCTTGTCATTTTTGGCCATTTTAGGGAACTTTTCTTCATATGTTTTCTGAAATGTGAATAACATGGAAGCGAAGAGTTCTTTCTTTTCTCCTTTAGGTCATTTTTCTGGATTTTTTCGGTCATTTTTTAAATATTTTCAGGTCATCAAAATCCGGGCCCTGCATATTACATTTTTGGGTCATATTTTAGGTCATTTTTCTGGATTTTTTCTGTCATTTTTTTAATATTTTCAGGTCATTAAAATCCGGGCCCTGCATATTACATTTTTGGGTCATATTTAGGTCATTTTTCTGGATTTTTTCGGTCATTTCATAGGTCATTTTTTAAATATTTTCAGGTCATCAAAATCCGGACCCTGGTAATGACTATATGCCTATTTTCAAGTTTCTTTCTGGTTTAAGATCCAGTAACTGAGGTTAGACCGGGTCTAGGTCCAATAAAAACGCCTATTGTACTCTGAAAACAAACGAAAAGTCCAAAGGAACTGTAATAAAATTTGAATGTGCAAGATGGCGTGCGCCCAAGAGTTCGTAGTCCTTGCAAAACAACGTACACAATCCCGAATCACAACAGAGCGGTTCTATTTCGGGGCAGCCGGCCGCCGTCTGCTGTATACAGACCCATGCAACTGCGTTCCAAGTTCATAAAGCAACGTCTTCTTCAGCACTGCTATACTCGCGCCGCGCAGTCCGGTACATGTTCACGTAGTCACCAAGGAGAGTTGGAACCTGAAGATAGAGGCTTTATTTTCCTCCTAAACACTGATGAATATCTACTGGTTTCCGCGTGGAGGCGGGTCACAATGCCTCCACATTAGCCCTGCACTCTCAGAAGGCGAAGAAAAGAGAA